>NC_044346.1:25807274-26024774 GCF_007364275.1 Archocentrus centrarchus | reverse complement strand
CACACACACACACACACACACACACACACACACACACACACACACACACACACAAAGACAGTGAGACTGCATAGAAATCAGGACAAGACTGTTCACTCATAATGCCTCATTTAGAAAACTGTGTTGAAACGGTCATAAACATCATCCTGACATGAACTGCATTCCAAGAAGTTATATCACCACCACATTTCCTTCAGACTCACCTGTAGTTTTGGGTTTAGCTCCATTAACAGTCTCTGTTGTAGGTTTCTTCTTAGGTGTGCCGTTCAATGATGATTTAGTACCATTTGTTACTGTGCCAGCAGCAACAGAGGTAGTCCTGGTAGGTCCAGCAGACTTCTTGTCAGGCACTCTAGTTTGATTCTTGGCTATTGTGGAAACTGCTGATGGACCCATTGGTCTTTTGGGTACAGCTCCTGCTAATGATGTTTTTGCTGTAGTTGTTGCTGCAGTTTTCTTGCCTAAAGCGGCGGAAAGACTAGAAGAGGATTTGACATCATTTGCCACGCGATGTGAGGCACTACCTGGCCGTGAGCTGGAAGCCCCTGCAGAAGCTGAGGGCTTCATTCGAGGTCCACCAGCTTTTGGTTTGACTTTGGACTCTGCAGCAACTGGCTTGCCAATGGCCTTTGAATTGGCTGCTGAAGCAGCATCATTTGCTACATCCTCTGCCTGTGATGGGGCTGGCTCAGTTATGTTGCCTTGCAATGAGGAAGATTCTGCTGTAGCAGCAGCTGCTTCACCTTCACTGGGCTCTGTAGTTTCCATGCCCCCATCCGGTTTCATTACCTCCTTCAAAAAAGGTGTGGATGCTGCTGAACTTGCTGCTGTTATCTACGTCTACGGGCTCACACCTGTCTTGAGTGGTCAGTTCCTCTTATGTCCTGTAGAAAAAGAATAACAAAAACGTAGATTAATCTCCAGGCTCAGTTTTGACTACACCGAATGTTCTTCTACATCAGCTTTAAGCTGAATTAAACCATGTCATGGATTCCCATGATGAACACGTCCCTGTCAGCCAAAGAAAACACCAATTATTGTAAGGGGCCTCAGTGGAATTCGGGGAAGTTTAAAACACAGGAAGTGAGCAGCGTGCGATGCCAGCAAGTCTTCCCACTTGAAAAAAGAAAAAAAAAAAAAAAAGAAAAAAAAAAAAACCTCTAGAGTGACTATTCTATCAAGCAATAGAACAGCCATGACAATAATGCATCATAATAGCCATGACTCTACATGGATGAAAAAGGGAATTACCATTAAAATACCACAAAGAAAGTAAATTGCTTTAACTGTACATCTTAAGGAGAAAAACACTGCTTCAAATTGCTTCCAGCAGCTTAAAATTGCATTGGAAAAAAAAAAAAAAAAAATCTGTGGTTTGGGGAGCTGAAAGCCAGAAGATGCTTTTCTAGATGTGACAGCCCACAGAGGAAAAGAAGGTGGGAAACGAGTTCCAAATGACCCATTTGTTGTCAATTGTCTTCTTCTGTGTTGAGTAGATGCAATGTAATACTCATTTTGCCCTATGATCACTTAACAGATTTAGTGCATTGGCAAATCCTGACAGAACTAGTGGAAAATCTGAAATTGATATTGATTATAAAGAAGCTGTGGTGAAGAACTGGAGAAAATGAATCTCAATGGGAGAGCTGGAGAATGCGTGAGATTTGAGTCATACATAGCACACATAGATCTTCAGCTTATTAACCACCAGAGTAAAATTTATATTGCTATGACTGGACAAAGCTGTTCCCAGATGCTTAATGGATTTATTCTCTCCCTCAATCATCCCCTCTACCCACAAGGCCTCATTTCTTTGCCCTTTTGACCACAGCAGTGTCTACCAACCCCCTCCTGAACAGCCATATCCTGGTTTTCTATATCCCCCCAGTCCTCCCACTGCTTTTAGATCTGGATCCAGTAAATTGCTATACAGATGGATGATCTAGCTAAAAGAGGCTCTGCATGGTACAGGAAACAAACTGTGCAATGCGTAAAGACTGACAGAAAACAGCAAATATCTACTAGAAAAGGGTCACGCAGTTAAACCCAGGAGAGTAAAGCTGCTTCTCCTCTACGGAAACTTACTGACCTGAATTTTGTGTCAAAAATGCACTCTCCACCACGCTGTCTAAATATTTTTAAAGGCATAAACACCTACTGATAAGTAAAAACATCTGACATACGCCAACAGTTCCAATGAGCAAGATTTTCCACAGTCATTAAATTACTCAGTGCATTTATAAAGCCACACAGTGTACAATAACAATTCATGCACTAATATAACTTTTGCCTTTAGGACTGTAAATCTAAATGTACTTTTAGGTATCAATGTCCTGGGGGTGTTACCTTAGCAATTAATGGCAAGTCATGCCTCTAAATGCAAAGACATAATGGACTATAGTTTGGCAATTGTGGAATAACTTGTTTGACTAGTCTGGGTTTTTCGCATGGTTTGAACCAAATACAAGCCAAATGTGCAGAGCTCTTAGAACAGTTATGTGCAAATTAAATGCAAAGCATCAGCATTCATATTTGAAGCAATTAACAAACTGGGAACCAAACAGCCAAGAGCTAAATGTGAAAGACTGAACCAATTTTCACATCTTACCAGTCCTCACCCATTTTAATCTTGCTGCACTGATATATTGAGGTTTGCGCATCTGCGGTCTTGCTCTTTGAGAGAACTTTTTGTTTCCTTTTGTAAATAAACCTCACCCAGTTTACTCAGACAGGAGGTGCTAGTAATGGAAAGAGCAGTGAGCCGGGGAGTTTGATTGGTGCTGTGATGTACTTGGCGTGGCATAGTTTTGCCAGATGAGCTAGTAATGCTAGGGGCTTAGCAAATGGAAGCCCGAATCACATTCCTCCTGCGATGACGACCCCCTTCTGGGCAAGTAAAGAGCATCATCTGTGATCACCTGACTCTGTGACGTAGCACAGAAGTAATGAATAGATCATTAAAATCCCATCCACACAGGCGTGCAGAGATAAGCAATATCTTACAGTGAGCCTGTTTGGTTTCACAGCCATCAGAAAATGTTACTTTAGACCAATACTGCTCTTTAAGCTGATGGTTTTTAGTCAGGACTTCAGATTTTGTGTTTACAAAAAACAATTTGCATTAAAAAAAAAAAAAAAAAAAAAAAAAAAAAAAAAATTACTAGAAAAAAATACTAGAATATATATTTTTTTTTCTAGTTTTGTAAATAAACCTAATATATATATACACACAATATATTCTAGTTCACTGAACAGTCTTAATACCCAAAAGTGGCACATGCCTTTTTCTAGCCAGCATCAGTCATTATGCCTGACATCAATTACATTTTGCAGGTTTTGTGATGAAGGCAAATGTCTGAAGGCTAACAGACTGCAGCAGTGCATTTTGCAAAAAAGGACTTGGAGTGTGTTACTTAATGCAGTCATTACTTTGTTAGACTGTTAGAGGGAGTCTGTCTAGACAGAGCAAGAACTCAGCCTTTGTGGCATTTACATTCTAATGCAATAGAAATATGGCCTCACGTGTCACTACAATTTATGTCCGACTTCTTTCTTCAAGCAGTTTAATTACATCTGTCGTAACCCATCTCAGTCTCGCCCTCTGCACGTCCAGACGTTAGAAGTGGCGCATGACAAAATGGGTCACTTAATGCTGTGTTTAATACAAGCACAGAGGGATTTAGCTGTGCTGAGAGCATGGCAGGGATTTGGGATGCACTGTGCAGACCACTGGAGGAGGTCTGTTGATAGTGATCCTGTCAAATACAGATTTACCTCAGACTGCTAAAGATGCTGCAAATATAAAAACACCAAAGAGATAAATGCACATGACAGACTGTGTACTTAGAAACTGTAGAAAAATGCAAACATAAGCCAGTGAAGTAAACCAGGAACATATTTCAACTATTCAATGTACAGTTTTCCCATTGCAGGTTATTAACATATGACCAGTCTCCGAATCAGCTGATGTTTTTGTACAATAACTTAAACTTAAAAAATAATTACCTTATTATGAATATAGGCTTCACTGCCCGGCAGGGGCAACGGGGTGGGGATACCTAAGGTCCCCCTTGGGTATTGTCAACCACTTGCTACTGCTACAGTATATGAATACTCCCAGCACTGGGCAATCAACCGCTGGCTAGAGCCCTGGAAGATTTTTGGTTGAAAGCCCTGGAAGTACATAAAGACTAGTTGCAATGTTGTGCTCTTTAATTTTTAATTTTCACCATCATTTAAAGGCCGCTATTAATGAAAATATAAAATAAATGTAGAAGTCAGGATAACATTACAGCCCCATTACAGAAAACCCTTCAGCATCTTATTACCTTAAATTACACTCATGTGTATAGAAATATTACTACATCATGCACCCATACTACATAATCCCCTGATATCAATGCATTGTGTATTACATCACTATAATCATAGGGCAACCATGTACGAAACATCATGTACCCACCCATCATAAGTTTGCATCATAGGCTAATCAATAAGGCTGTAGCCTAGTTTGGCTCTTTACTTAGAAATCTGGGATTCCCCAGTTTCTCACCATCTAGCTACTGCCAGCTGTTCGGTGACATAGGGCAGTTTCTAAATATGGGGAATCTCCACTTTCTCCTTTTCAGTCAATAATGGTCATGTAGGTATAGTCAATCACACAGCACAATATGATCACATGATTAGGCTAAGCCAATCAGGCACCAGAACAAGGCTCCATATAATTAGCATATTTTATCCTAGAATTAGCAGCCTGAAATCCTCCACGTTGTTTATTCTCCACTTCAGATAAATACAGCCAAAGTGTACAAAGGGTACTAAACGTCCAGGAATATGAATATCGTGTTTCACATCTTAACATAACCTACATGCCAACTCATGGCTCATCTACCTGTGGTTTTGGAGTGTATAGACCAGAAAGGTAAAGCCTCAGGACAGACACCCGAACAGATGGACTGACAGTATGATAATATTGCACAGGAGAATGTAAAGGAGACCTTTTATGAAACTTGTTTTCACCAGCCACATATTCCACATAATACTGACGCTTCAAAGCTTTCCTAAAATGTAGTTTGTGAAGCTTTAGCCACTCAATTATCAGAAAACAGATAAAACATCCAAGATGGCAATGCTCGTTTCTCTTACAGTATGTCAGACATTAAATTGATGATTCCTACTGAAACTATGATGACATGATATTGATGCTCCAAGTTGGACATAGGAGGGGAAAAAAAAAAAAAGTGCCTAAGAAAATTCGATTTCAGCTTTAAATTGTGACACTTTGCAACCAAAAGGGGTGGTAAACCCACTCAGAGCACAAATGTGTTTTACAGCCCTAAAAATTTTATCTCAGGTACTTATGAGATTAGGACGGTTCAGAA
Source organism: Archocentrus centrarchus (assembly GCF_007364275.1). Lineage (NCBI taxonomy): Eukaryota > Metazoa > Chordata > Actinopteri > Cichliformes > Cichlidae > Archocentrus > Archocentrus centrarchus. The sequence goes on along the minus strand of NC_044346.1, from coordinate 26,019,393 downwards.
ATGCTAGGAAAAAAAAAAAGTCAAATTAAAAAGCATATCATTTTGATATTGCTTTGATAATGAACTAAATGCTTAAATAACTCATTCCTGCTGCTCAGTTGTGAGGATTTGCCATCTTCTTTGCCAGATGCGAGTACATCCAATATTCTGGATTTTGGACTGTTAGCTGGAAAAAGTCATCCACAGATGTGTCAGGCTTTGGGCTATAAAAACATCAGAACTGTAAAAATAATGTCAGTCACATTTTGCACATTTAAGTCAGATTATTTAAGAAAACAACTAATCAATAATGCAAATGTGTCAGTGCTGACTGACCGCTTCACTTACGTAATGTTGAGCTTTTACTTTAAGTTCTGTGTCGATACTGCATCTTCTTCAAAGTGATTAATGAAAAAGTGAATGCCTAAAAGCTGCAGTAGTATTAAGTGGACATCCGCCCCATCCACATTCCAGCTCTGCTGACTTCCTCATGACTCCTTGGGGCTCCACAGTGACAGCTGGCTATGTGCTCGTGGGTTTGTGCGCGTGAGAGACGAGTAAACAGCGGAAGGGTCAGAGGGAGACCGATGAATGTGTAGGCTGTGTGTACATGCACGAAGATGCAGTGTGTGAAAGAGCAGAGGGTGTAGGATCAAAGTGTGAGTGACATGAAAATGTCCTTTGCAGTTAAAAAATAAATAAAGAAGAAAAAAATAAAGTGAAAACTAGAATTTGCTGGCCCGCCTACATTCTTGCAATTCAACAGGCACACTTGATTCATCGCTACATTCTTACTAGAACCACACCTTCTGTGTCTGTTTTTCAAACAGAACGGAAGCTGGCGTGGTGAATTTGACCGTTGTTTCAGGTCTGGGAGTGTTCGGCAACAGAGTGAAGTAAGGCCAAGTTTACAGATGGGATGACTGATCATTAACTTTCCTCTGTTGTGTATGAGCCAGAGGCATGTACAACACAGGAAGAAACACAGGCAGTATTCAGTCCAAGTGTGAGTACAAATGTGAGTGTAAAGGGGCAAACAGGAAGAGGATGTTCGATTTATGCCTCAAATTACAAGAAAAGAAAACAAGAGGTTTAATGACGTTTAGGGAAGGCAGGGGTTTTCCTAACCTTCATCGACAGAAAAGAAGAAACCTATTTGCTTTTACTCAGTCCTGCTGTAATCACCCTCCACAAACCTTCAGAATTTACAGAACGAGCCTTCAAAGAAGAATCTAAAAGCAATTTCATGTTAAGTAGGTAGATAAAGTGACTCCAAGAAAAGGGAGGCTGCATTTGTAAATGCATGCTACTCTTGACCATACAAGGCAGTAGCAGTGTTTCTGCTGTAACGCAGAGTGTTTAGTTCACATACAAAGACGGAGAAACAGAAAAAAGATAGTAAATCTGCTTTTGGAGAACAAGTTCAATCTCTGTGCACCAAGGCAGTCTCTCCATAAAAACACATCTTTGGTGAGAATTTTATTAAAGGGGGTGAAAACGTGAAATTCAGAACCACTGGATGCTGCACTGAAGTACCTGCATCTCAAGCCAGAACACACTGGTGTGTCGCCATAACTCCTCATAGGATTTCCTGTCAAAATTTCTACATAAGTTGACGGGAAATTACACCGACTTTTCAGTAACAGGTATTGACTGGGTATTTGTTAGCCACTTCAGACCCAATCTTTATACAACTAGTACTAGTTCTGGTTTTTGTTTCTCATCTGTTTCTCATCCAAGTTCTTTGGACCAAATCAAGTTTTGGAAGGCCATAGTTGAACGCAGGTCAAAAATCCACGTGAAGAGCAAAACAAGGATTTCGTTTGCCAAAATTCCTTCTTGGAACCACTGGCTATCAGCTGAAGACAGTTAAGCTCAATATATCTGCATTGTAAATGATAACCAGCCAATGGAGGATTAACTGTTTGCCCAGACATGTGCTGATCGTACCAAAAGCCCCAAAATACTGGCCACTTGCCCACAGGCTAAGTCAGCAGACTGGCCAGTGGATTTCCACATTACTTCAGACCTGGTCTGGCTGAATACACTTGCACAGAGTCATTTAGTATTTGGGCTTGATGGCACAGATAAGTGGGCAAAACACATCCCTATCCATGTTTTGTGAACAACCATTCTTCATTCCAGCAAATTGATCCAGCATAATTAAATATAAAATAAAATCATGGTGACAGCTTGTACCAGGTTGGAAACAACTAGTAAACAGGAAGTCAATGAAGGATGGGGCAGCTTGTCAGCCATCATCAGTGTCAGTGTAATACAGCGATTAGATTATTGACTTTCTGCAGTTTTCCACTGGCTCTTCCTATGAATTTCTGTAGTTTTCCATTGGACATGATCGGCGTCAAATTAACCCTGTTGACTACTATAATTATTATAACTGTAAATTAACTGTGCAAATAGAGAAAGGCAAATAATTAGCTATGACAGAGGTTTTCCATATGATTACTAGCTCAAAACTGGTCTTTGGAGTGTGACCTTGCATGTAGTGAGTCCTGATGATTTTTCTTTAAGACCAGTTTTTTTAATATACAGAAATATAGTGGGTTTATTAATCTTTCAAGACAATTCACTTTTTCACTTCTGCTCAGCTGTGATTTAAACAATTGTGGCCACTACAATTTCATTCCTTAACTGTTTTTCCTTCTTAAATATTAATTACAAGTAATTACTTTTTTTTTTTTTTTTTTAACCCACATTGCCTATTCTACCACAAAGATAAGACAGACTGGAGATGATCTTTTTACAAGACCCACTAATCACTGGATTCATTCCGCAGCTGACAAGACAACACCACACATCCATGCTTTTTAGTACAGCATGGATTCCCTCAATATGCTCCTAATTGAGGGACAGCAAATACTGTTCCTCCCGACACACTGAAAGCATTACACTGACTGTTATTTGTAATAATTTCACAAATACTCAAATCATCAACAGCAGCTTGCTCCACTTCATATTAAAAGTAACCAGTGCAAGTCTTGGATAGGTGTGAACACCTATTCCTGCCCAAGCATCCATACTGAGCCCTCTTGTATAGAATGACTGAAACTTGCACTGTGCATTACAAATGTTACAATGGAAGTAAAACTAAACCACTTCTTCACAGGTGTATCATCAGTACAGATCTATACAATAAAAAGGAACAGAACAAACAAAAAAAAAAAAAAAAAACATTTTGCACTCATCAGTAGATTTGATTTGCAGATTTCAGAATAAATCAACTTCAGCTGCCATCATTAAGTCTCTACATGTCTGATGCAGAGATGCATATTTATGCTCCTCACCCCTTGCAGAAAATCATCAAGATGACAAATGGCACTCCTTTTTATCTGTTGACAAAGAACCACATTAACCTTCAGTGATCTTGCAGCTTGACAAGTTTCTTTTCATCTGTTCAAAAAACTAAACTATGTGCAAGTGTTGATAAGCTCGAAATCACAGCATTTCATCCCGAGACTGCATGTGTACTGACAAATGCTTGTCCAGACCACACTGGCAAGTTGTCTATGAACAGTCTTCACAAAAACATATCTGCCAATTATCTGTCAATTTATTTATTTTTTTTTAACAAAAGTGTCTATAAACTTCAACACCTTCATTGGGAGCAGGTAGTTAAATGAGGCTACAAGTTAAATGGACTAAGCCCTTAAGGGAGTGGCAATAAAAACGAGATGGACTCCTAGCTATTGGCAGCGCTGTGGTCTGAAGGGCTGCAGATAAGTGGGCTACAATCTGTTCTAAACCTGGAAGGGTTTTCAAAAAAACAAAAGCCAGACTTTCCTGCTGGCATTAGGACAGCCTGACAGTGGAGCAAATAATGTCAGTATGGAGGTTTAAAAAAAAAAAAAAAGAAAAAAAAAGGGACATTTATGCATGCAATCAGATCTTAAGTGGTTATTTGTATAAATGTGCATCACAGTGTCACAGTGCTACTCGGTGGTGGGGGGTAGCAGACAGGCCCTATTGTCTATACCCCACCTCAGGCTTGGTGCTGAGGGGAATGGGGGTGGGTGCTCATAGGATTAACTAGTAAAACAGGACAGAGGAGCAGCTGCCACTGAAACTTCACCCAAAAGACTCCAGGGACATTTGGGTGAAGCTACCCCCTTCTTTAAATACAGTAAATATGCATAATTGTTTGAATATACCAAACACACAGTAACACATTTAGTCTGTTACCTTTACTTACTTGAAGGTTTAGGCAATTTTTGTCTTTTCTGGTTGTGTTATATTCAAATGAATTTTAGCTTTAGCCAGAAAGGTAGCTGTGACCAGGAAATGGACACTGCTTCTCATTTACATCATAATTGTGTTACAGGTCTGTTACATTTTGTACAACTTGAATTCATAACAACAAAAAAACCCACTAAGTTTCTATCAAGGCCGGCTATAGAGAAACCAGAGCTAACATCGGTTTTGCCATATGAAATCCACTCAATGACTACTCCCTGTGCACCAGCCAACCGGTTATAGACAGGCAGCCATATAGTCAATATAATGCTGGAGAGCCTGCAGCTAGATCAGTTGCTAGCCCTATGACCGGGCAGGGTGAGGTGAGGCCAGATGGACACTGATCCCACACTTCGCCTGCATGTTTCTGACAGCCACACTCCTGAACTATGTCTCTCAGACAGACACACACAAGTGCGCGATGATAAAAGGGATATACCAAGCCTATCCAAAACAAACAGGCACGGTTTAGTGCTGCTGTGCACTTTGCTTCATCTCAGGCAGACTTCACCAAGTCACTAAACTGATCAAAATTTATGGTTACCGGGGGTTTCCAGCATTTATTAAAAATAAATAAATTGTAGCACCCATCAAAGATATTTTGGCCTTTCTAAGGAAAAATACAAGGACAGTTGAGACAAATCAAAAGTGGTTAATTTTTTTTCATTGTGCCGTTAATTCAAGCATAATTTTTTTCATTAAATGGTCAAACATAACAGTAAAATAATATACTTAAGGTAATACAGACCAACTGTTCTTACATGAAGTCACCTCCCCAAAGATCCATTCAGAGCCAGGAAAAACTATTATTGCTTTAATGGAGGTAACTGCTACAGGTGTCAAAGAGGGGACAAGCTCTGAGGTATCATATTACCATTACAACACAAAAACTAATCTAGGTAAAGCAGCTGGCATTTAGCCAGACAAACACCAGACCGATTGTTTACAGTTCTCCAATTTCCTATATTTTTTAATGCTACAGCACACGCCAAACTAAATACTAATAAAAATACACCCTATAAATGACTTACTTAAGGAAAAGAAAAATAAAATAGAAAAAGTATTTTGGCTTTGAGAAGACATTCAAGGCTACCATAGTGAGCTAAGAGGCATACTTCTAAAGTGCTGAAGTACTCTTTCAATAATTACAGTGCATTGAGATCAGCTTCACAGCCCCAGACAGAAAGTACCTAAAAAAAAAAAAAAAAATGCAGCGCCAGCATCCACTACTTTATCCTAATGGGCAGCAGAGTGCCAGCTTCCAAACCACAGTGACGAGTTACAGCACCGCACCGCCTCACCATCCCACAGCTGAAGAGCCAAGAGAAACACACAAAATGCAAAACAAACCTTAAGGGTGGAACGATGAAATAAAGTTTAACTCTGAAAGCCTTCTTAAACAGATGCAGTGGAGTTCGAGCAAAGACTAATTTGGGATGTGATCTGCTTTACAGAGAAATTGTTCAGACAACAGTATTAAGTGCTAAAAGCAAGATTAAAGCATGTTCAGTTTGTAAGAAAACCTGATTGGCAGTCACCACAATTAAGCCATCTTTTTTTACATTCATGCATGTAGATGCTGATAACAACCAAATCTGCAGCAACTTCAGTAACTAGCACAGTACTACAGAGCAGGAAAGTAAGCACTGCTTACTTTCAGAGATTACGAAAGATTGAAAGAAAAGAAAAAGAAAAACTATAATTCTCAAGCATGAAGACTGTTCAGCAAATGACATTTCATAGAAAGATATTGAAATTATCCATTTAGTTCATACTAAATTTACTGTCAAACATTTTGACAGTAAAATGAAAAAGGCTCAAAGGCTGTGTGGGAATACTGGACAGTTCAAACAAGTGCAGGCTGCAGATCAGCAAACTCTGCAGTACTGTGGTAAAGCTGACAATGATTAACTAATTTGGCCAAGCGCAGAGCTCGAAGGTGTTACTGTCAGGTCAACAGAAGCAGTTGATGCCCTTGTGTGTCACTTAACATGTAACACTGATACACTGTACAAGACAACAGGCCACACAGCCTGTCAGCAAAGAAAACTAATTTTCCAGAGCTTAGAGTACAAATTATTTTGATTGCTCTGAGGACTTTTTTTCTGTGCACAGTACAAATAATGAGATCTTACCTGCCAAATCCCAGTTTATCCCCTGGCTCTAGACAAGTATTTTCAAAGTTCCCATGGACAGACTCTATGAGCAACTCAAACATTATGCAAATCTACTGGTGTCCAAACTAGTAAAAAGCTCATGAGACAACCTTTTGGGGTAAACAAAAATAAAAAAACTTTATATGCACAGGGTTCTAGTCAGACCAAAAAAAAAAAAAAAAAAACAGGCCGGGTGATGACCCGGGGAGGGGAGGACGCTGGGGGAGTACCCTCGATACCAAATGACCGCTCACTAGTGCGAATGGCTGTGTCCACTAGCAAGCTACATTGAGCGATCTGTTCCAGCAGCTAACACCTGAAATTCTCAGCCTGGTGCAACAGTACCTCAGCCCGGTGCAGCATCTGATGCATCACTGTTCTCCCGCCAGATTTGGTTGGACTAAAGTGACAACACAATTAGTTGCAATTTTTAAGAAACGCAGATCTTCTCACAAATTTATCCACAATACAAACTCATAAGATCATCAAACATTATGGATAACCAATTATAATCCAATAATACAACTAAAGCTGTGAGGAAATTTTTTCCATTTGGATCACAATTTTTCACAAGATCGTCATATGAGCTTTCCACCAGATCAGCCATCAGTATAGTATAGCACAGCACAAGTGTTTGGATTGAATTTCTCTGGGTGTGGGACTGAGACTGACTGGTTACGAGCTGTAACCACCTGACTTCCAGGAAAATGCAAATACTCTATGCATGCTTTTCACTGAGCTGCTCTGATTTTTGACATAGCCTTCAGACAAGTGATAGGAACGACAAGACTGAGGGACATGAGCTCCAATTTGTATTAAAAATTAAATATTAAAACAATAAATCCATAATGGCATTGATTCACTATTGGTTAGACACCTAATTCCAGACACTGCACTGACACTCTTTTCCTTTTCTTTTCAATGATATTAAAGAGTTATTGGTACACACAGTCTGTTGTCAGTCTGTGTTAATGATGGAGAATATTTTTGAATCATAGACAACAGATGCACATACCATATGTTCCAGGTCTGAAAAAAATTAAACCAGCACAGAAGAGACTCAAACGTGAACTCTTTAATGACTGGCGGTAGTTGTAAATGCTAAAGTCGAGGCTTAATAATGGGACTTCACTAATTAGTAGGTGACATCATGGCGGTCACGTCCACCTTGTACACAGACTATTTTCCTCTCAACCCCACAGCCGGTTGCAGCGGATGGCTGCCCCTCCTTGAGTCTGGTTCTGCTGGGGGTTTATTCCTATTAAAATGGAATTTTTTGTTCTTCTTTGCAGTGGAAAGGAATTGAGTATTAAAAACTGAAACTGTCCACTGGAGCAACTGTTTGCACTTTTTCTTTTAAAATCATCTTCAGCGTTTTTCTAAACTGAACACAAACATGGGATCAAGAATCCACCTGAAGGCACCTCATACCTGGCATGGCTTGACAAGAAGGTATCTGAGGCATTTCATCCAAAACAAAGGACAGATGTGTTAATCAGTTACAGACTTGTTCCCATAAGTGTTGCACCCATTTACAGGAGCCAGTCACACATGTCTCAATGTCGTCCACCTGCATTTTTCACAGACAGTCATGCCTGAAATAAAACAACTGCAGTCTCCTTATCAGGCATAGCTGCCCAGGGTTAGTCATAAAAGAAGCCTGAAAGTTTACAAGTCAAGCATACCACCCCTAAAGGATGCACAGAGAACTTTAACTTGCAGACACTACGCAAAGTTGTAGATTTTTTTTTTCTGTATTTGTACTAATAATTTTAAGAATGTTTCAAGTGCTATTGATAGTTGGGATGTTAAAAATGAGTAAATACATAATGCTTGCACTTTCCGCTTTATAAAACCCCCTTAGTCAATCCCACAAGCTTTAAGGTTACAGGAGGCACTGAAACGAGCAAAATATTTCAAGCTCCTCTTCTGGGTTGCTTTGACCTTTGGGGAGAGGAAAAGGAAACAGAGGTGTGGGCAGGGGAAGTAGCCGTGCAGTATATTTAAAAAAAAAAAAAAAAAACACGTGTCCAAGTTCACAGGCTGGCAAAAAATGTGAGACTTTATGATCTTTAAAGTCAAACACACTCATATCCTCCTCAGACACATCTGATAAATCTTCATATGCCAGGAAGTGCACAAATATGCCAACCAAGACCTTCAAATTCAGTTAAAAAGTGACTGCATTACTTTCTGAGGAGCCTTTTAAAATGGGCCAGGGTCTGTTGTTGTGACAAAATTTAGATTTGAAATGCAGATTTTTCAGAATTCATCCTCTGAAGTAGGACACAGCAGCACTGAACCTGTAATGACCCCCTAAGAGCTTAGCCAGACAGTCAGAATAAACAGAAGTGGGTGGGTGCCATGTGGCTGTGTCATCCACACTTGGTGTCACACCCAGGTGATGAAATGGGTTTGTGAGTAAAAACACACACACCCAAAGTGAGGGCCTGCATGCAAATACCATTTCGGAAGACAGGAACAGTCATTGGTCCTGCGTCCAAACTCTGCTAACCACACCCAGTCGAGCCCCAAAACACAGTGATTATGCAATGCAGACCCAGAGCCAAAACCTGGAAAATAAACAGCATCTCTCTATCATTGAGATCTGCAGACGGTGCCTCTGATAGTCTGCCTTATTTACTGGCTCTGCCAAGTCGAGAGTGAGATCACCCCATGTGCAGGGATGCAAATATGAAAACAGGGCTTGATGGTAATCTTGGAAAGAAACTACCAAGCTGGCACTGGCAAGATAACCAGTGGTGCACGGTGCTTCAAAATGACTTTCAGATGAACTTATCACATGTATGGCAAAGTGAATTCTCAAATGCGGACCTAACGATGCAGCCCATCAAAAAAAATAAATAAATAAAACACCCACATGCCAACTTTGCAAGCCTGCGCCTTATTTTTGCCCCAAGACTCCAGTTTTGGAAGCATCTCCTTGAGAGTTTCTGGATGATTTAAAAGCCTCACAGGGAGCTTTAATAATGCAGACTAGCAGAGAGAGGGCCCCGTCCTACCTCGCAGAACAATAGCGTGTGTACGCCGGGGGAAGCTGCCTGGTTGAAGTGCACGGAGCTGCTCGATAACCTGAATCTGACGCCACCGGAGCCCCGGTCAAACTGAAATCTGGAGCGCCGTACATCGCGATAAATGTCATCACAAGAGGGAACCGCACACCGGAACCACCGCCCACCGTTCCGTTCCGTGCTAACGTTTCACATCCATCATCTCATCAAAGCCACAAACCGGCCACTCTACACCACAAAGAGGGCGTCTGTCTTCAAAACAGATGCTGCTTTCTTTATTTAAAAGAGATGCTTAAAAAAAATAAATCAAGCAGTGAGCTTCTCTAAGCAGTAATTTAAATTTTTACTTTACCGTTAAAACTGTACAAAGATGTTATCCTAACTTGAATTATTTCGCTCCCGGCAGAAACGTTACAACGTAGTAAATTGTCCGTTACCTTTCAAACGTCGACTCCGCTCATTAGGACTCCTGCAGAAACAGTCACTCCCTTTCGGCCCTGGAGACGAAGACGTCGTGAAATGCACTAAATATGCAGGCGAAGCCGTAAATTTTACTGAACTAACAATAGAGCCGCTCACGCAGCGGCGGGCGTCCCTCCTCGTGTCTTACCCTCCACGTTTGAGCAGCGGCGAGAGGCGACGGGCTGCTCCCCTTAATGAAGGACGTACTCGGACTGGGAGGCGGAGGGGAGGAGTGACTGAGGAGCCCGGCTGCAGACTGAGGGCGAAGCGTGGTGGTCGTAAAAAATAAATAAATAAATAAAAATAAAAATGCAGATTAAATCCCACCGGTGGCCCAATCAAAGGCGCGAGAACGGTGGTTATGCAAAGCAGGAGTGACGTAGGAGTCAAACCTAGCTCGTGCGTGTGTCTGTGCGTTTCAAAATTTAAATCCAAGGGGGACACGGAGGAATTTAGTCCTATAAGAAACACGCAGGTGAAAGAGGAAGCCAGTTAAATGTGGTCAAAGGGGGGGACTGCAGAAACATGTTAGGCAATTTTATATGGCTGAAGCTCTAAATAAAAATCCTGCAGATCTGTGGCTTTGATAGCACAACTTTGTCCTGCAGAAGCCCAAATCTTTAAAACTCCTACCACCAGTTTGTAGCACATGCATTGACCAAGCTGAGATAACCTTGCCCTTTTTTCCAATTTCACTCTCTAAGCCAGGATAATAAGATGGAGTATCTGTAGTCTGTAGACACACATAATCCTGCTGCTGCAGAGTTATAGTAAACAACAGGAACCACATCAGATTAAGCTCCTCTCATGGGCCTTATGCAGGACACGGCTCTACCGTGTTTTATAATCTTCTTCCCACAAGTGCAGATGCAGAAAAAAATTTCATACCTCACATCATAATACCTGCATTTATTTGTTAGATTTTGTTTTTCACTCATGAAGCTCCTCACTGTTCCATATTTAGAATTTTTATTTTACTTTATTTCACTTTTTTCCACACTTTAAAAAAAAATTTCTGCCACCTTACTGATTTTTTTTTTTTTTTAATGCATTCATTTTTATTGAATAAGAGAGGGGAGGGAGAGTGCACGCAGGGTGGAGCCAGTGGAAATGACTGTCAGGGGCGATTGTGACAGAAGGGTAGCAGCGAGAGTGAAAGGGAAGTCTTACAAGATGGTAGTGAGACCTGCTATGTGTGGTTTGAAGCTGGTGGCACTGACAAAAACACAGGAGGCAGAGTGGAGATGCTTAGATTTTTATTGGGGGTGGCCAGGATGGAGAGGATTAGAAATGAATACATCAGAGGGACATCTCAGGTTGAATGGTTTGGAGACAAAGTTAGAGAGGCAAAGCTGAGATGGTTTGGACGTGTGCAGAGGACGGATATATGGAGTGAATATGGAGCTGCAAGGCAGGAGGAAAAGAGGAAGACCACAGAGAAGATTCATGGATGTAGTGAAGGAGGACATGCAGAGGGCTGGTGTGACAGAGGAGGATTGCTAACGATAGGGTGAGCTGGAGATAGACGATCCACTGTGGCAATGCCTAAAGGAAGCAGCCAAGAGAAGAAGACATGCATTCACTTTTATGCTGTGTTGTAATTCTTTTTAAATCCAAGCATAGTTACAGTCCGTTAGGGGACAACAGTGACTTCATCAAACAGAAGTTTTCCAAGAATCTCTATTTTTCCACTGCGACAACTGCACTCACACACTCTGCCTCAGATTCCTTCTCCCACATGTTTGTTATCGGTACTTAAAACCAAAATTTCAGACATTGTGCTGCAAGAGTTGCATGGCAGGTTTGGATAGTTATACCCAAAGAAACTGTATGAGAGATTTACATTGTTAATTAGCTGTGCTCACACTTGAGTACAGTGTCAACTTCCCTGTGGTACAAGCCCACAGTAGGTTTGAGATGGGTGCTTTTATTTTCTTATTACAATAAGACACTGAGCTGCAGCTGCAGGCTCCACAGCAGTGAAAAGGGAGAAACATACAAAGACAAGTAAATGGGATTGGACAGCTGACATCAGCTGTTGTTTTCTCTAAAAAAAAAAAAACCCATGAACATGAAGAAAGAATGAGGTTATTTACAAGAGGAGGCTGTGGGTAAAGAGAAATCTGAGTGAAGGGAGGAATCATCAACTGTGGATTCATTCTCAGTATGCCTCGATGAAGACTGAGAGAGATCGAGAGTGAATCACGCGTCTCTCCATCCCTGCTCCTTACAGGACTGTGGCAGTTGTTTCATCAGCTGCCTGTCATCCTTTCCAGTCGGCAAGGAGCCCTGCGCCAGAGCAAGGGAGAGAACCCAAAACCTCTCCAAAAGTTTAACTAACTCTACAACTTAAACTATTTTAAGGAGGTCTCAAGAGCTTGAAAAAGGGCGACTGGATTTTTTTACATTTTTTGTGAAAACCTTTCCCTCTTATCAAAGAGGTTTCTAAAACCAAAAAGTGGAGAGTCACAGGTATTTAAACCTTAGGGTGGGGGGGGGTTGTCCCCTTTGGAGGTGGTCATTGACCCCATATTGATCATGTGCATCATCACATGAGCCAAGGTGTGAAAAAAGGCGTGGGTCATTACCATCAGGGGTTTCAAGTGAAACTACTGTGAGACTTTGCTCCACCCTATCATGTGACCCATTGAGATCACCTGAAGTAAGGTGTGAATGGGGGTTGAGGCATCTGGGAAGGGATCTCAAGACTCCACTGTAGGCGGCTGACAACTGGCATTGTAAGCCAACACCTCTGTTCAGTGATGGTTGTTCACAGTGGACATAGATAGCCTGTTTTACTCCTCTTTCATTGGCATCCGTGACTCTCCACTTTTCCGTTTTAGAACTGAAGAAGCTTCTTTTTCTTTTCAAGCTCTTGAAACTACCATGACCTGGATGACTGAGAATCTACACAGACATATTTTAAGGAGGTTTATTCATTTCCTTTAATTAAACAAATCAAAACCAAATCCTTGTCGCATGAAGCTGGCTCTTTGGTGTGAATCCACCAGAGGTATGTCAGGAAGTGATTTTTAGGCTCCTTCTTTTAGTTGCATAAACTGAAAACTAATGGAATCCATCATTATTTCACAGGGCCGAAAAAGCTGTAATCCCCACACATCCTGCTCATCCATTTCAGATTGCTTCATAATGTTGTTACACAAGGGTGTGGCTCAGCGGCGCATTGGGGTAAAAATCCTTAACAAAATTAGAATAGACTGACAATACGAAGGGCTTTTATACACACACATACACACACACACACACACACACACACACACACACACACACACACACACACACACACACACACACACACACACACACACAGTCTTCCTTTTAAACCTGTTTCTTTGCTGTGGTCTTGGTCACCCATCTGCTCAAACACCTCACAGTAAGGACAGCTGCACACATAAAACAAACTCCACAAAACCACACACAGACAAACACACCGGCGCACCAAAGAAAACTCAGGCGCTGCTGCAGATTCGATGGCAGAGAGTGTAAGTCGGCCTGCGTTTTTGATCTGAGATGCTTTGTTAATATAAAAGGTTGTGAAGTTCAAGTCAATAGAGTCACAAATGAATAAGTGGAGTAAATTTCACAGGCATCAACAAAAGGACCACAACTGACATCAGTATACTACTACAACTGAGAGACCATTAGTAGCTTTTGGAAGAAGCTTTTCCCTCTGGGCTTTCACTGAACATCAAAGGTGCTGAGTGAAGTATTCCTGCATATATTTTATATATAAACACACATATACACACACATCACATGGAAAAAATAAGACAGCCTCTAATCCAAGAAGATGGATGGCCCATGTTTATGAGACACATTACATTATGAGCCGTCCTTTCTGCCTTACACACTCCAACATGAGGCACCATCAGAGCAGTTGGCTACATAATGTATGATGATATTAGGCTAAGTGGGTGGAAGGCAAAGATGTGCTACATGAGCTGGTGCCAAGCCTCGCTTGGGAAGCTCACTAACCAGGAAATAAGCTCTTGTGTTCTGTAAGAGAAGATTCAGAATCGCAATTTAGCCTCTCTGAAAAATCAGTGCTGCAGCGACTCAGCAGAAACATGTAAGGCATTTGCAACATAATCATGATGTCTTTTAAATCCCCCACAAGTCCTTTACATCTGGAAGGGAGGAAAGCAAGAGACATGTGAGGCTGCATTTCTCCAGCAAGGCTGAAATTTCCCACCTGAACATGCATGAACCAAGTCAGAGCAAGATGTTGCTCTACACTCCCCTCCAAAAGTATTGGAACAGTGAGGCCAGTCCCTTTATTTTTGCTGTAGACTGAAAACATTTGGGTTTGACATCAAAAAAAAAAAAATCAAAAAGGTCCACCTCTCAGCTTTTAATTCCAGCTAACTCCCTTCAGTCTCCCCTTTAGCAGGTAAAATGCTCTATAGGGTTTAAGTTTGGAGATTGGCAGGAAGTGGAAGATCTAAAACTTTCCACTTCCTGCCCCGATGAACTCCTTTGCAGTTTTGGCAGTGTGTTTGGGTCACTACACAATGAAGCATCTCCCAATCAGTTTGGTTGCATTTTTTTGTCATCATGCATGACATCATGGATGAAGATTACTGAGCCCGTCCCAGAAGAAGCCATGCAAGCCCAAGCCATGACATCATCTCCACTGTGTTTCACAGATGAGCTTGTATGTTTGGGATCATGAGCAGATCCTTTCTCCAAACTTTAGCCTTTCAATCATCTTGGTGAAGGTTCATCTCTGTCTCACCAGTCCATAAAATTTTATCCCAGAATTTCTGAGGCTGTTCTTCTTGTTAAATAGTGGTTTGGATCTTCTGGTGAAGCATCAGTACTTTTGTTCATGAAGTCTTCTGCAAACAGCAGATAGTGATTCCTTCCCTCCTGCCCTCTGGAGGTTGTTGCTGATGTCACCAACAGTTGTTTTAGGGTCTTTTCTTTACAGCACTTACCATGTTCCTGTCATTAACCGCTGGTGTTTTCCTTGGTCTACCTGTTCAACATCTGTTACTTAGTACACCAGGGACAACTTTCTTCTTCAGGACATTCCAAACAGTTGTACTGGCTATGGCCAATGTTTGTGCAATGGCACTGATTGATTTTGTATCTTGTCTCAGCTTCACAGTTGTTTGTTTTTCACCCATAGACAGCTCTCTGGTTTTCATGTCAGTTACTTCTCCAACTATAAATGCACAGCCTGCACAGGCAAAGCCCAAATCTGAAACTGAGTGTAGACATTCAGTGCTATTTATTGTTTGAATAATCAATGTAACAGGACACACACCTGTCAGTCACGTGTTCCAGTACGTTTGCTCACAAGAAAAATGGGTGGATTCAGACAGAAGGAGCTATCTTCTGAACTGTGTATTAGATCCAGATGTAAATAAAAGCTGAGATGTTGATCCTTTGTCCCATATTAATCTTTTAATGTCAAACCCAAATGTTTTCAGTCTACAGCAAAATTAAAGGGATTGGTCCCAGGGTAGCATATATTATTTTATTTTATTGAGAATATCAGAATCTCTCTTAGTTTTTCTAATTTTGAATTTGATATATATTTTTGAAGACTCATCCACCCATTTTCTACCGCTCATCCAATTCAGGGTTGTGGTGGGGGTGGAGTCTATCCCAGCTGTCTTAGCGCGAGAGGTGCCCATCAATATCCATCAATCACTTTGAATAATCCTACTTTTTTTTTTTTTTAAAGAAAGAAAATAGAAAAAACTAAATAAAAATCGAAAAACACAAGCAATCATACAGCTTCCTTGACGGAGTTTAAAAAACAAACAAAAAAAACTTTACAGTTGGAGCAAACCTGTGTGAATCAGCATCCAGACACATGAATTACTTCCTCCCTCTACTGGTAGTTAAATGGAACTGCACCAGACAGTTAGTTGCTGTAGATCAGATTGGGAAACTTTAATCAGTAGATTTGGCAATATATTTGACAACAAGCACATGGCTTTATGACAACTCATACTGTGTGTTGTACCTCACAAGTACAGTTCAAGAGCAGGCAATCTGTATCTTAAAAAAACTATCAAACACTAGGTAAAAAATAAGATATGCATGTTTGTCACAACATTTAAAGTTAAATATAATTTAGATATGATTTCCATGTAAATCCATCAGCATATTTAGTTTACAATTTACTCTGCTGGTGTTTTAGACAGAAAATGAAAAGGCTGAAAAATCATCTTACTCTTCATTAACCTACTCCTTCATGATCCAGAGATCCTCCCTCCATTAACTATTGTGCGTTTTTTGTGACACAAAGAAAAACAAAGATACATTACTCAAGTTTCTACTAAAGATCAAGTCGCTGAGCCACAGTTTTAGACACAATTATGAAGACAACAAACAAACAAAAAAAAGCAGAGAAAGTCACTAAAACAGGACATTCTGTTTTTTCCTTCACTATTTCTCCCAAATCAGACTCAGTTTTACTTTAAACTATTTATTGTGCTTAAAACAAGTCAGATCCAATTTGTTAATGGCCGTCAACGTAGCTGATAAACGGGTGAAATCCTTTTAGCTTTGATACGCTGGATGAAGTCTGGGTTTCTTTTTAATACTTTGGCTTCATTAAAGAACGGACTGGAGAAGGAACTGCAGCCAAGCACAGGCTGAGTTCTTTGTTAGTGAACAAATGCATCCCATTATCCTGAGCACTACTGATAGAAAGCGAAGCAATAAAAACTAAACTAAGACCTACATTCGAAGGCAGCATGATGCAGCAGAGCTGAAGCTAATGACACAGTTTGAAACTTTATACTGAATGTGCAGCTCACAAAGAAAACAAATCAATCCCACGTCTGAGACCTCACACTGTACGACCCCTGTGGTCCCGTTTCCTGATGTTTCTGAATCTCTGACTCTGTTAAAAGAAAATTATTCTAGTGTTAAATGGAAAGTAGTTTTAGAGCGCTATTAAAAAGGCATTATAGGAACATTATGTTATTTAAAAAACAAACAATGAGTTCTGTACAATAAAATGTTCTTGAATATGATTTGGGAGATTTATAAATATCTCATTTTAGTCCCATACTCAGGAGTTAACTGATCTGAAATACTTCAAATGTCCTTATCATGGCACTTGCACTTAGATGGTCTCCTAATAAGAATTCTTAGCCTGGATGAGCATAAAATGTATAAGAAAAAAAAAATACTGAATTTTATTTAAAAAACAAACTAAAAAACAAGAGAAATGTCTGTGCATTAGTCTTCCTCTTCCTCTTCATCAGCCAACAGTTTTTTTTCTCCATAAATTTAAAAGGGTCAAGAAGAAGGCTGTTGTTCCATATCTCTACTAAAGAGTGCAATTCCAGACGATCGCAACTCCCACTTTGGAGCAGTCCTGCGGTTTGACCCAGATACACAGAGACGCTGGGTGTTGGGAGTGTGCAGTGTGCCCCACTGGTCAGCAGGGGTAGCTAGTGAGGCGTCAGAGGTCAGTGAGGTCAACTTCAGTTCACAAGCAGGACATCTTCATATGTGGTTGTTCTGGGGGGAAAATAAGGCCTGATGACTCATATGATGATTTAGTGCAGTTATATATTTTTATATTATATTATTATCTCAATAACTACAGTTTCTTAATGGTAATATTTTAAAAAATACCTTAAAGATATTAACAAAAATAACTAAATACTCATAGATGTAGTATTTTTGATGCGATATGATGTTAAATGTTCTCAATAATAATAATTTCAAACTTTCATTTTGACAGTAACAGCAGAGAAGCAGACAGGAAATAATCTGATATTCAACAAAAGGTGCTCACATGAATCAAATCAGGCATGTTAGTTATATCTAAGAATTTTTTTTTAATAAATGAAAAAATATTGGCACTGTGATAATGAGCCTACTGACATTTGCTCCCTCTGCTGGCCAAACTAAGCATTTCTTTCTAATATTATTATTTTAATGGGTGTTCTGGCCTGTGGCTTTTTTTTATTCCTCGAATTTCTGTCTTCTCATCTCATTCCTGAGCTATAATCGAGGACACATGGGTGTATCCTTTGTGGAAGTGTTCCTACCTTCAGTCTATAAAATTAGTGACCCTAAATGTAAATAAATGCCTCAAACACTGAGATCGTAAAAAATACTGTTGTGGCTGTTTAATAAGTTTGGCTCTCCTATTTATAACTTTTTTCTTTATGAAATTTGTATCATGTTAATTTATGTTAATAAAAAAGAAAATATCTGTTTGCATGCTTTGCGAATGATGTAACTGTTGGAGCACTTCAGGGGGTCATAGGAGACCCACTCACCTGTCATAGCAGCAGAAGGAGCAAGGTGAAGGCTCCAGACCTCTGAACTTCCCAGAGTTCGGCGTATCCGTACACTCTGCTATGAAGGCATGCAGGTCTGTGATGTGGATTGGTTCTTGCGTTTGGTGCTGTAGAAATCAATTTATTTATTTATATATATTAAAACAAAAAATCCTCCTGTGTCTTTGTAGCAGTTACAGAAATGACTGTTTGGAAACTACCGATAACACGTATAGGAGTTCTTTATAAAGCATGTGATGCTCCAGACTGTAAATAAACTGATCCTCTTTATGTGCAGCAAGCTCCTACCTTGATCATCTCATAAGCTCCTGTGATGAGAGCAATAAAGAGAGACAGCACCATGTAGATGAAGAGGGAGATGAAGGTGTACAGGTAAACCTGGCTGAACAGCCACACTAGAAGACTGGTCTCCTGCATCGATGAGAACGTCACGAACATGTCATCGCCGTTAATCAGGGAGAACAGACACTCGGACACCATGGACAGAGAGCGGAACTGTAAAAGAAATTATTAAAAGGTATTAAAGCTTCACAAGTTTACCTTCAGTGGACGGGGAAATGTCCAAAAGGAAGAAGGAAGTCCAAAACAGTTTCATGATCTTCCCTGTTACACATCTTAAATGTTATTACTAGAATGGCAGGATGGCATTTGTGTGACTGAACTACATTAGAAAGAAAAGAAAAAAAAAAAAAACCTCTGTGTGCATTTTGTGTTAACTCTTGATGGCAAAAGTGACTCATACAACATTGTACTCATGTAGTTGATACTAAAAAAAAAAAAAAAAAAAATGAAAGAAAAACGTATAATTCAAATGGAAAGCAGTTTTGAACATTGTTTCATTTTTTTTTCTTTCCACATTTTATTCACCTTGACATGGTATGGTCCCAGGACGATCCAGCCACAGAAGCAGTAGCCCAGATAGATGACGGCCACACAGCAGCAGAACCGAATCACATTGGGGAAAGCTGCTCGAAGTGTCACGATTAGGATCTGCAGCAGAGAGGTGGAGAAACATGACACAGATCAAATTACAACATGAGAGAGGGCAGGGACACCAGATTAAATGACTTCCTACATTACATCAACCCACAGGAGGAACATTTTCTCACTTTCTGACAAGCTATTAACTCAGCAGCAAGCAACAACATTAGCAGAAAAAAAATGCACCAGTGCATCTGCGACTTACGTTGTACTTTTGGAAGAACGTGAGGTAGCGAATGACTCCCACCCACACTAACAGAGTGGAAGTTCCCAAGAGGATGGCACAGAGGTCATAGGAGGATATATTCTGTTTGAGAAAAAGAATGGAATGAGCTGGACAACAAACACACAGCATGATAACTTAATGCTGACTATTTTAAAAAGGGCTATATCCACATGTACATGTTAGACTAAAAAAAAACAAAAAAAACAACAAGTTATTAGACCTTAGACTCAATGCCGATTTTGATGAAACTTCCAGTGATGGTAAAGATGTCACTGATGATGAGGAGAATATACCAGCCATTGATAAACTCAAGCCGGTCTGCAAAGCACACTTTACGATCCAGAGTTTGCCTGAAGAACTGCACAAACTCCTGAAGAACAGAGACAGAAAGAGGACCAAAACAGGTCTTCATCAATTATGCATTGGTGTATATTAATTACAGATATTAAATTTTAAATTACAATACACTAATAATCCTCAGTCTGAAAAATATTGTGAAATAAAAATAAAAATAGTGGGAAAAAATTTAATTTCTTTTTAGTCACCCATTCATTTTTAGCTTTGCATTCCCAGCCTGATTTTGCATAGACTGGTGGATTTGCATCATGCTTGCACAAAGGACAACATAACTTCCAAAGTGTTGATGAGACTCAAATAAAAGCTTTCACAAATTTATTCTAGAAGAGCTTTTAAAGGTTAGAATAAGCTGCTGGAATAATCTGCGCCTCGGACACATGTGACAGGCCCCAGGTGATAGTAAATCTGTATTTAAAGCTCCTAATCTGTCGTATAATTTCCTTTGGATTTTCCTTACCTTTTGCAGT
Organism: Archocentrus centrarchus; assembly: GCF_007364275.1. NCBI lineage: Eukaryota > Metazoa > Chordata > Actinopteri > Cichliformes > Cichlidae > Archocentrus > Archocentrus centrarchus. Next base: position 25,999,182 of record NC_044346.1, on the reverse strand, counting down.
ATGATGCCTCTTATTATGGAGCGTCCACACAGCATCAGTGACAGCATGCACATCAGAAGCACAACAATATCAAACGCCAAGCGTGCGTATGTCTGAACTGGAGGTTTAAAGAAGAGAGAAAGAAAATGCTGTGAGCTCACTCTTCTTTATGGCTGCAATCTAAACCTGCTGCTTTGCATTGCTGTACAAATAATTTCACTCATTATAATTTGCTGCTGGTTCACTATTACAAACTATAAACAACGTTCAACACTGTGTTTTTATGACATCTTTGCTTACATGTTTTGGGTTTAATCAGTGGTGTCACCTTTTATTTGCTGTACTACTGCTGCAGTATTCCCCTTACCACTAAAGAACAGCTCTTCTTTTCTGTTTTCTCACCCTGTCCAGAGATGCTCGGGTCTTTGCACTCCTTTATTGAAGCCTGGTTATCTAAGTGGATCTTCACCTTGCCACTGTGAGCCTTGTTATCCAGAACTATCTGTAAAAGAGGAGAAAAAACAAACAGTTCAAATATTTGCTTAACTCTAGAAAACTAACGTCGGGTGATTACAAAACTCATGGTAGTATTCTAGGGTTAATGAGGTCAGCATGTGTGCAGGCAGTCCCGATAAGCCAAAAACTCAGGCTTCAGTTTGACAGTTGCTTCTACTCTTGGCTCTGTATGATGCTGAAGAGAGCGGGTATCTTTAATTGTTCAAACCTTCTGTTTGTGTGCGACAGCCAACCAGAACTGAGGAGTAAACTGACACCTATAGTGAATGAACTGAGGGGCTGCAGTAAGTGCAGTTTATTTATTTCCACTTTAAGTACACGTTCTCTTTTTCTCACATCTTTATTAATGTAACTTCCTTTCAAGTGCTCCACTCTATCCTCCCTACCGTGCCTTCAGCAGGTCCAGAACGTAGCAGCTAGGATTTTAAAAACTAGCCTTTACTTGCCCATTGCCACTATTCTTGCTACCCTTCATTTAAAAATTCTCTTTAAAGTCATACATGGTCAGATCTTTTATTATTATTATTATTATTATTTTGGCCTTTCATGGCTTTACTCGATAGATGCAGTGGAGAAAGACAGGAAATCGGGGGGAGGGATACAGGGGGGGAGACATGTGGGAAATGTCAACAGGCCGGGACTCCAACCTGCACCTCCCACACCACCACGTGGTAAATGTATATCGTCGCCTGCTCAACCTCTGAGCCTCCCCCATAGCAGATCTGCAACCTTTTTTTTCTAGCAGCAGTAGAAGTGAAATAATGACTCAAAGTATTCTCTGGCCACAAGCCAGGCTCTAACCAAACCATCATCCATTATCTCAAGCATCTCAAGCATGTTGTGTGTCTTCAAGTGTTTAACTCACTGTTATGTAAAAAGTGTAGCAGTCCGGTATCTCGTTGTTGATGATAGTCTGGATATTGATGGCCTTCAGCTGGAACTCTATGGTAACATTAATCAACCTTGGGGGGAAAAAAAAAAGAAGATGGAAAAACAGATAAAACACCAAAACAACACATTTTTAATGATGTCACCATTGTGACTAAAAATAATTATCAGCGACACACACGACACAGGACAAGAAACACAACATGATGCATATCTGTGTGTTTTTATGTGACCAGTAACAGTTGAGTCACTGTTCTTGTATACATGCTTTTCTCTGTTTGTGTGTGTCTTCACAGCAGATATGTGATCATCAGATACCACACAGATAATGTTGTCAGCAGAGGGGAAACGAGGAGAAGACGAAGCCATGTGAAAAATGAAGCCTTACTTGTGGAACTTGAGTGTAAAGTTCTTGTAGCTGCTTGTGAGCAAAGCTGGGGGGACCGTCATGGGGTTCACACCAACACACTCTAAAGATTGAGAAGAATGTCGTGCTGAGTAACTACTGGCATTCAATGGAGTTACTTTAAAAAAAACCAAAACAAAACAAAAAAACAACAACAACAACAACAACAACAACTTATTTTTACTTTAATTTTAGATATATTGAACACAACGAAATACAAAAGAAACTTTTTTCAATACTTTTTCCACTGTTGATCTTAAGGTTGAAAACATTTGAATCAAGCACACACTGACATGAGGAAACTGAGGGCATGCAGCACCTTCCCTGACAGGACTTATCATTATGACACATAAATGAGGTAATATGTAGAGAAAAGCTGGTGACTGGTAGCAATTATAGAAACTATATTATGACTAAACACAAGTAATTATCAAATAATTATCAATAATTATAACTTCTCTTCATAAGCAGGGATATCCTATACCAGTGAATGTCAACTGATGGCCTGCGGGCCACATCCGGCCCACCAGAGCTTTCCATCCCCTCCCCCAAATATTACTGAAATCAAAACTAGCCTATTGAGGAGTAAAAATTATGAAAAGTTCAGATACAAAAGCCGCTAAACACTACCTCCACACTGGTCCCACAGAAGAGGGGGTAAAAGAGGATAAAAATAGTAGTAATGATAATACAGCTTATTGGACTAAATGAATGAAATGAAGTTTTCTAGAATTAATATACACAAAATAACAAAACTATTCCATGAAGCGTAAATGCTGCCCAGAGAGTGAGCTGCGCTCTCACAGAGCTTCTTGTCAATTAACATCTAAGGTAAGAAATTATCTGTAATTGATATACGTATTTCAGTTCCAAATGTCAGTACACTGATTGTTGCTTTGCAGAGTTTGTTTTGTTAGCATATTATTATATCCAAAATATGATTAGTTGTGCATGCTATGACCTATTAAAACAGCGATGACTTGTCAAAATCATGAGAATTTCCAGTGACAAAAATGACCCGACATTAGTCATTTAAACAATTTATTTAAATAGTCTGGGGAGTTTTTTTGAAGTGAGAGAGGAGCTTGTGACATCCCCCTCAGGCAACAACCATGGTGCAACCATGGACAGTCTGCAATTAACTGCACTCTGCTTGACCTCTAACTTGTATGAAATCGGGTCCTCAAACACTTTCTGTGGAAGGTCTTTCTTCATCTGGTTCTCCTGCTTTTGGTGTGCTTTAAATAATGCGACCAAGAAACTACACTTAATTTTACTTTTGCATAAGTTGTTCACATGCACCCCACACACCACTAAATGTGAACCATCATTTCACAGAACCAACAACTTGTCACATCAAGAAGAAGTTCACGCAATAGCACTCCGCAGTGCTGAGGACAGCTTTCAGTTCCCATTAGCCTTGTTGAATAACACAGTACAGTGTACAGTGTCATCCATGTACCCTACCTTTGATGACACGGGGGTCAATGCTGAAGGTGTCGTTGGCGGGGTCGATGTGTCCCTTCTTGTAGTATTGCTGGCAGAGTGAGAGGGCGCTGCCATTCACGCCAACATCGTAGACATATGCATAGCGTCCCACTGTGGTATTTGATAAGGCCAGATACTTGGAAAAAGATGAGATTAGAATAACTGAGAAAAGGTTGTATAAACCGAACAGAAAGCAAACTTGCACAGAAACAGGTCACATAACTCTTAGCTAACAAAATCTCTATGGTCAATACAACACTGAAAGTTCAACACAGAACTTCAGGGGAATGACGTTAGGGGAAAACTTGCTGTCTGGAAACACGTTCACAAAAACTGTCAGATTTGATGCTGTCAGCTTTCTACAACTGACCAGCTAAACCTTTTGTTTGTACTGCATGTGTAGCTTCTGCCCTTTGTCTTCTAGTTATCAGACAAATAATGTGATATCATCACTGACTAACAGTGGCTCAACTGTTGGTCAGTGATTTTTTTTTTTTTAAAGAATAAAAAGGATCACTGAAGGTTTGTTGGCAGTTTCTGGGAGGCCATTACAACAACACCCAACTGAGGTTTTGAAACAGTGACTCAAGTTTTATTTTTTCTTCCTTATAACTTCATCTAAGTCTGACATTATTAACCCGTCCACCACTTTGCCCCACACTTAAAATTTTTAAACTAGCAGATACATTGTACTTAATTACATACTTTACTTAACCTGGTACAAACACTGAAGTTTTATTCATTTCCTTTGATTTACTGTGACTTCTGATATTATTCATATCCCCAGAATCTCCCTTTTAGCCTCGTTCATACCACAAATCATCTGGTTGTAACACTGAAATTAATGTGAAAGCACAGGCAGAGAAACAGGAAGGGAGCAGTACATCTGACCTACTGAGTGCAGATCTACTTCAATATGGCTGCAAGTGCTTTTCAACAGTTCCTTTCTTCTCTAGTAGCTAAAGCAGTAATGCATTTGGCCTAATGGACTAATGAAACAGGTTTTACTCCATACATATTTATGCAGTCAAACCTAGGTCTATAAGACTTAATGACAGATGAGTAATGAATAACTCATCTATTTGCTATGCAGTGTTTGGCTGGAGGATACATTGAAACAAACTACACACCTGAACGATCCTGAAAACCAGTTTTAGCAGGTAGTTTTCACGCTGTGGTCAATCAGATTTTTGTTAATCGTTCATATTTTAAATGGTTACACATATCAATTTAAAAAAATTCTTACCCGCTCCACGGCATAGAAGATGTGGTCATAGACATCCTCCTGTGTATAAACAGCAAAGGAGTCATCTAAGGACTCATCGTAGTTCTTGAGGAAGATGTTCTTGAAGGTCATAGTATTCTCCTCCTTGAAGGTCACCACCACCTGGTTGCTGAGGCCAAACAGCACCAACTGCAGCAAAGACAGGATGCTTATAAAGCGTGATATCAGGACAATGAAAAGTTGTGACAAGGAAAATAAAACCAAAACAAACTCTTAGGCGTTGCATTCCAGATACACCTTAAAGACAGCAGGTATGACATTAAAGAGCACGATGTTCTTTGTGTTTCTAGACCTCACAAACCTGTTTCCGACTGTAACCTTCTCAAAGAAATAAAGAACACCCGAATAATTAGTACAAAAAAAAAAAAAGTATTTTAATCTGAAATACCCCCTCCAATAGTTTAGTTAATTAAAAAGCACTGTGCAAGTCTACCTTTTGCATCAGCTGAACTTTATATGTCTCATTATATGACTCCATGCACCACAAAGATAAAGTTTTAAAACTGCAAATACTCAGTTTCAGTAATTAACAGTGAAATGCATGTTCATTATGCATATACATTAAATTTTAATTATTATACTTTTTCTGCTGTATTTTAAATTCAGACTTATAGTTGAACTTAGGCTGAGAAAGAAAACAATGCCTGTGGCATAAGTACAATTTAAAATGTGCCAAAGACAATAATGAAAGCAAAAAAAAAGGCAACAAGTAACCACAACTGTTTCTCATTTAACAACGCTAGGCCTTCTACAGGCCTCTAGCTAGCATTTTTTTTTTATCCACACTGGCCATAAATACATTTTACACACTCATTTAAACTATATGACTCAGTGACCAATTTGGAGACAAAATATATCCAAATCAAGAGCACAAAAAATAAATCAGTATTAAAACATAATGTATGATGTACCTGAGCGGTGACTACAAGAATCTTGGCTAGCTGCAGGACCAGTTTAAAAGGATAGCGCCCCTTGGCATGATATTTGTCACAAGGGCTCATAAAGAAGTATTTCAGCTTCCTGCGAAGAGCTTCCTCTTCCTCACCAGCATGGACCCAGTGACCTGCTGTTGCCGCGGGAAACCGGTGGTTGTTACAATTGCTGTCATGACTGTTAATCGGATGGTCATCCTCAGCGCTGCTGACTGTGGAGCCGCAGTGAGTCACTGGCGAAGACAGTCTTTGCTCTGCTAGAAGAAAGAAGAAAAAAAAAAAGAATGGCAATTTTCAAAAATTTCAGTCAAAAACATGATTTAAAAAAAAAAAAACTCTTATCACGACTTCAATTCAGAGACAGAGAAATTATTCCACTGGCCTATAAGCAGAGGAGGCCAAAGTACTGACATTCTGTACTAAAGTAGAAGTACAAGTACTTGTGTTAAAAAGTACTCTGGTAAAAGTTGAAGTGCTGGTTCAAGTTCTGTACTCAAGTAAAATTTAAAAAAAAGTGCGGGCTCCATCTGAGGGAAGTTATCTCTCATTCTTTGCTCTCCCTTAAAACACAGCAGCTGTTCTTTTAGCCAGCAGACACAGTGTGTGACAAACTGCAGACCTTTTTTGTGCTTTACGTTTTCTGTCACTTATTTTCCTCACTGTTCCGGCGGGCAGCCGCTATCGTAAACCACAACTTCCTCTAGCTCTTTCCGGTCTCCGGGCGAGCGTTGCAGGAGCGAGCGAAGTATTTGTACTTCATTACGTCGCACCTCTGCCTATCCTCTGCTCACACTATCCTAACCGTGAAACATGCAAAAGGTTTCTAGAGCTCAGACTTGCTCCTCTGTGAATCTATAATGTCTACTAAATACTCAATATAGATTATTTGCAAGACAACAAATGAAATGGCTCATCTGAGGCAGACTTTGGTCAATACAACACGCTGCCAGATCTTTCAGTTCTCATTTTCATTATTCTCATAACAGAGCATTTTATCGGAAGGCTGGTATTTGTCAATATTAACAAAGGTGAAGCCACTCACGCACAACGTCCAACTTCGTCTGAACTTTAGTTTCTTTTTATCACAACTTAGACTTGACATGTTTTTTTTTTGTTTGTTTGTTTTTAATTCATTATTGCAATCCCAGCTTGTGACTCTCAGTCAGTAACACATCATAAAATCTTGTTGTTCACCACAGGACGAATCCTAATGATGTGATTACTTCTGACCTTTCCTCCACCACTGTGGGGCAGTCAATTTGAGCTTTTGGTAAACTCTTGCATGGACTCTCACTAAACACAGCATTACTAAAAAGCATTTTCAGCAACTTAATATGTACTCTGTGTTTTATTTGTAACATCTGCTAATTTACAAATGTTAACATGCCATCGTGGTGAATTAACAAAGATGAATAACTTAAAGCTTGGAAACCCCAAAGCAAAGATACATTGTGGTAATGAAGTGATTATGCAAAGATCCTTTTTTTGTGCAACCTAGCAGTTGTGACTATAACATGTAGTTTAAAAGGAAAGTACTCATCACATGACCTGAGATTAATTTCACATCTCGGTACATTTTCTAATTTTCTCGGTACAACGCTGGTCACTGGCATTTGGCTCTGAAAAATAAAATTCTCTCTTTGGGGAGGTATAAAACTCTTGATTTAATCTTCCTCTGACTAACACGGACGACCTCTAGAATCAGCTTCCTGACTGCATCACAGTTTTCTTGGAAACTGTCTTCAGTTCTCGTAGTGTTCATTCAGTCTCTTTTTCTCTAGCTGTGCTTCTCTAAGTTCCCTCACACACTTGGAATGAGCTCAACTCTGCAACACATGATACCTAACCTGTTTAACTCTAAGCCTACAAGGGCTCATGGAAGAAAAATGTTGCTCTCAATTAACCAGCATGCTTTTAGGCTTGATTTTAGTCTTTGGTGTAGTTTCTTAAATCACGCTGCATATTAATAAGTTGTTTTTAAGTATAGTATAGCAGTAATGCTTTTTTCTCTAAAAAGAATATACAGAAAAGTACGTGATTGCTAAGAGAAATTGCAAGTCTGAAAATCTATACTCCTAAAGAGTCTGTTTTGTGTTTGCTAATTACTGTTGTATATATCAAGTATCAGATTTCTGAGACTGGTAAGAGCTGATAAATCTAAGAAGTCTGGGTTAGACACAGCTAAGAACAGAGAAGTGACAGCAAACCCAAGTATGATGACAAGGTGCTTTAATAAAACAAATGTAAAGTTAAATGCTACGTCATGTTTACTGATGGGTTTTTATGGTTGAAATGAGACAAACATGATGCCAGATTTAACTTTTTCCTTGTACAACATTGGTTATATCTAGAAAAGTTACACAAGAAGACGACTCAACACTCCAAATCCAAAAAGATCCAAAAAGACATCCAGTGGAGAGTTCTGGAATGCAGCTATCTCACAAGTACATATCGATGACAGGCTCAGCCGTGGGTTGACAGACATACACTACATGTACAAAAATAATGGACCGCACAGTCTCTTAATCTCTGAATTCAAGTGTTTTCAGTCCCATTGCCACAGGTACATAAGATCAAGCACCTAGCTATGAAGTCTGAAACTGGGTTTTATTCAAAGCAACATTATAGTTTAAATGTTACATTTTTAACTTTTTATCTGTAAGCAAAGTCTGAGTAAAATGCATTCAGGAAATCAGTTGCAAAGTGAGAGTTTGTGATATCTGCATGTGGTTACCTGCAATAAACCAAAGCCATATTCATAAGGGTCACTTCCTGCGGTAACCAACCTCTGAGAATTTCTAGTTGTTAAAATTAAATGAACACCACCCCAATGAACACTTGGCTTTAATATGCAGTCTGCCTTTACCAACATTTGTGAAAGAATGGGTCGGTCTAAAGAGCTCACTGAATTAGAGTGTGGTGCTGTAATAGTTCACATAAGATGTAGATGTGGGGATGAGCAAAACCACTGGGTCGGTACTCTGAACGGAGCCATTAATTTTGGGTCGAACTATAACTTTATTTGATGTGATTCATTCAGATACTCATAAAAATTTTCATAAAAATTCATCAGTTCACATTATGATTAAACATCTTTTAAATGCTATAGGCACACACATAAGACAATTCAATTGGGAATGAATGATAAAACAACATACTGTACATAAAATAAGACACAAAGGTCACAGCTTTGTATGGGGTACCATTTGTGGCAAATTATTTTGTTTTTAGGTGCCGGTACTGCAGGAAGTGACTTTGAACTGGGCAGAGTACAACAGTTGATTCAGATAGGAGAAAGAGGGGAGAAATTTGAGACCTGCATCAAAACATATCTGTTTTCTTTCTGATAAAACTTCGAAGGTGTAGAAAAACAAAAAACTGAATGACAATAACTGGGATAACTGTGTGCGCGCAGTACTGCCATTGGCATGCATCAAAAATAGTGAATTTTTAAATTTGGGGTAAGATTGTTAAACCTGGTATGGTAAGTCAGACAGATCACTGCTAGAAACAAGGCTGGTCAATGTGTTATGGCTCAATGCTGGCTTTATAAGAAAAAAAAAAAAAAAAAAAGGCCCACCTCACACACTGAGAGCCAATTATGGTTAATACTTGTCACATGTTTTTTGGCTCACTTGCCCTGCCTGTTGTAAAGAAAGGAACAGAGAACGAGGTCACTCACTTTATCCTCAGGAAATGACAGTGGCAATAAATCTGAGCAAGTCACGTGTTTTACTGTCATTTAATCGATTGCTGTGAGTTATTTGTGCAAGATCACATACACAGCTGAATTAGGAAGGTAAAACCTACCACTAGACTCCGATGTCAGCAGAGCAAACCACTAGCTTAGCAGAGCCGTCCCTTGGAAATGGGTAGTTAAACAGAACGAGTAATCCCTGTAGTGTTCAATATTACTCAGCACTACCTGTAAGAAGAAAGTTCCACGAAATAACGTTACACAGAGAGGTCTGGAAAGAGGCCAGGGATTTGTCGCGCAATATTCCTTCACTTAGTTTGTAAGAGGATTACCGTTACTAGAAGGGAAGGCCTCTTTTTGCAAGTAATTATCCGTGACACAAATGTAAACAAACAAGAAGCCTCAAAAGAAGAGAATCCACTATTAATCTCACATATACTCTTTGATGCAGGCAGAAAATTAGACACTATGACACTATTGACTTTTTTTTGAGGTGAAAGGGGGCTGCTAAAGGAGCAATCTGCATTTTTTTTTTTTTTTTTTTTTTGTTTCAAGCGAGGTTAATGGGTTTTATTCAAAGCAACGGTATAGTTTAATTATTACATTTTTTAAAGTCGTAACTTTGCTTACAGATAAAAAGTGAACAGCAAAGTCTGAGTAAAATACATGAATTCATTCAGGAAATCAGTTGTAAAGTGAGATTTTTTTGATATTTGCATGTGGTTACCTGCGGTAAACCAAAGCCATCTTTGTAAGGGTCACTTCCTGCAGTAAGCAGCACCTGCTATTAACCTGTGAGAATTTCTAGCTGTTAAAATGAAACGATTAACAGCCCAATGAACACTTGGCTTTAACACATTATGACTGAAACTGTGTTTTTACTAACTCAGCAACAAAGAAGGCAGGGCTTTACTAACAGGTGCTGCATGCCTTGGTGAAGGAATGAGAAGCAGCCGAAAGAATCCAACCACTTAACATTTCAAGCAGACAAAAGGTGCAATACTCAATCATATCTATGATCATAGGAGTGGATCGATCGTCACGGCGGATAGCAATCAGACAAACAAAAGTGGGCGCAGCCACCGACTGTGCCTTCCCATTTGACACTTGATAGAGAGAGCTGCTGATGCTGCAGAAATCTATAGAAATATCTGGCTCTTCTGGTTCACCGTCTCCTGTTGTGCTCACGGAAACACTGATACATCTGTCTTTCTATCAATCAGAACGCTTACTGCAACTGTAAATCTGCCAACAACTCTGTATCAGCATTTGGATCTAGTCTAGCTGTCCGCAGCAAAAGGCCACCCAAAGGTTGAGAGTCAAAATCTTCTACTTATAGCAAAGTTAAAGGTAACATCTTAAATGACAACAGAAACACTGATAGTTGTGTTCCAGGTTGTTTTGTAAGTACAACCACACAATCTCATACCCACACCTACAGACACAATTCGGAATCACCAGTTAAAGCCTAATATGCATTCTTTAGCCGAAACCCACAGACACAAGGAAATCCACAGAAAAATGTTCCAGCAGGTACAAATCCAGAGCTTTCATGCTAGTGACAATGCTAACCACTGTGCTGAGTTGCTGTTGTGAAAAACTCAACTAGCCAAGAAGATTTTTGACACTTTAATTTTCTATGAAACTTGTTCCTGAGCTGGGTGCAATAAAATGACACTACAATCTATGCACACAAATAACTTGGTACCACTAGGTGTGGGCAAAAAAAAAAAAAAATCCTTTTAGATTAGTAAACTGACCCCTTAACGTTAAGTTATTGCTCATATTGTTTCCTTATTCTGTATTTGACTCAGAGCTCTGGGAAACACAAATATTCATGTAAGTGTTTTTTGTCGGGCTTAGTTCCATACTTCAAGTTTTTAACCATGTCTTGAGTCTCAAAAAAAATTACTTCTGTTAACACTGTTTAACAAATTTCTGCTCTTGAGGTCAAAAATAGACTTTCACCATCGGTTAGAAAATTCTCCACAGCACTAAACTCTCGCTAGAGCTGTGCTTCACTTTATACACATCTACAATCCCTCAGAAAGCACAGACTCAACCATGCATGTAAGAAGCTTATCAGACAGACTCAGCGTGACTATGCATGAAAGACTTCGGATGCTGATCTGGTAGGACTGTTAAAAAAAAGGGAGGGTTGGTGATTTATGGAGCAGCATCTGATCTGGGTTTGAGGAGATGGTCTTCAGGGTCCAAAGTAATATTTTTCCTTCACGGGTCCTGTTATTTTAGTCACTTTATATACTGCAGAGTTTTTAATCTATAATAACACTGCATCATTTCTTAGCAGATTTATATTGGTAATCTAAAGCTGCAAAATAGTCAGTAATTAAAAAAAAAGTCCCCTTTCACAATCCACACACACCTATTTTTAGTTTTAAAAGCACAGGAATGTGGTAGAGCACAAGTGTACAACACAACTGTTGCTTTCTTACTGTATTACTTTAATTACGGATCCCCATGAACTTCCTTTAATGTGACAACACAGACTTGAAAGAAAGGTTTGCTTCACAGGTAAACTTGAGACTATGACTAATGGGAACACTATCACTGATTATGTTGAATCCTGCTTTTAATGGCACTGCCACACAATGGCTAAAATTTTGTACATGGGATGGTTTCACAATCAGTCCTAATCAGGCATTTAATTTGATTTTAAGATGCTACTAATCCAGTAATTACACTCTGCAATACATGTATTTAAAGCTAAGCCTAAAAAAATACAGACAGTGGTGCAACTAACAATCATCTTCTGTTTTGCAGAGTTTGTCAAATATTTCAAGGTTAACAACCATCACATCATCCATCCATCTCAGAGAATATGATGAATGAGTTCAAGCAACCTAAAGACATGTTAAATTCAAAAGGCATTAAATGCAAAAGGCGTAGATCTTTCTGTTTATAATGCCATAAACCTTGAAGAAAAAAAAAAAAACACGGAACTAATGAACTGTCTACTAATTGTTTCAGCTCTCTTATGAACTAGTTCCCCTCATTTTTTTAAAAGTTTATTTTAATTGACAGGACAATTAGGAGAAAAACAGTTTGTTAAAAATCTGATTAGTATTTATTAGTTTTTACTGCTCTGCGGTAAAACAGCGCCCTTACCAGGCCTTGTGTTACTATTTTTACAGTTAAATATACAGTATATCATGTGTCTGATCGAGCAGGAGAAGGAAAATCCCATTTTGTCGACAAGGATTAAAACATGTAGTCATCGGAGGAAAAAAAAAACTGATGTTAGCGTAATTCTCTGTGTGTGTGTGTGTGTGTGTGTGTGTGTGTGAGAGAGAGAGAGATACAGACTGTTGAACCTCAGCAGCCCAGAAGATTACGGGGCAGAAACATTCTAACGACAGAGACAACAATGTTATTCAGGTCTAAACTAACTATTTGTTTATAGACACAAAACAGCAGGTAAAAACGAGCTTAGGTGCCGCGAAGAGCCAGCACGACGGTGTACTGTAGTAAACAGTAAACAAGAGCAGATAAATTAAGCAGTTAAAAGCTAGCGTTACATTACCAGAGGAGTCCTTCCGTCCTGTCGCTGCCATGTAGTTATCTGTTAAAATACATAAATGGGTGACGAGTCCGGTTAAAACTATAGGAAGGCTACTGTTTCGCTGGAGCTGTAACTGTTAACGAGGGCAAACGAAAAGCGCCTGTTTTCCGTTTGTTAGGGCACGTGACCTACGCCACGCGATCACGTGACTCGTGTGCTAGCGATTGCGGAAATTGATTTGTTGTACCCCATGCTTTTTAATACTTTAAGGTTTCCCGAGAAGCGATTCATCCGTCTTATTGTTGCCATTGTCTTGTTAATCTGTTCGAACAAACTTGCAAATGTATCCGGATAAACACGAAGAACCAAGAGCTGCAACATGACCTGCTGTTTGTTATCGAGTCCTTGGGAAGCAGGGGTGCCATATTCATCATAAACTAGCGGGGTTTCGGGCATCCAGCTGTCATAGGGCGAGGGGCAGGGTACACTCTGTACAAGTCGCCACCCTGTCGCAGAGTTTAAAAAAACTCATGTAAATTCTTGAAGAGGTGACAATTTTTAAATGGATTTCAGAGTAGATTGCCTCCCAACTCTATATACAAATAGAATAGAATAGAATACAGTGCCTTTATTGTCATACAGGATGTAGAATGAGATTGGAGGGCTACTCCTGTTCAGTGCCATGCAATAGAAAGTCAAACTTTCTAAAATAAAAATATAATAATCTAAAAATATACAGAAAATAAAATGTATAAAAATATATACAGAAAATAAAATGTATTAAAAATACAGAAAATAAGAGAATGTATGAAAATATATATGCTGTAAAAAATAGAATAAGTGTATACAGATAATAATGATGCTGAGTATTGCACTTGGTGAATGAATATTGCACTAGTGAATGAATACACAATATAGGAGTGATAGATAGAGTGATAGATGAATAATATAATATTGCACAGAGATGTGGGTATTGCACAGTTACAGTGGGTGTGTGTGAGTTCAGGGTGGTGATTGCTCTGGCGAAGAAACTCTTCTTGAGTCTATTTGTTCTGTTTTTGATGCACCTGTAGCGCCTGCCAGAGGGCAGCAGGTCAAACAGTTCAAAGCCAGGGTGTGAGCTGTCCTTGATGATGTTCCTGGCTCTGCTGATGCAGTGGGAGGTGTAGATGTCCATCAGGGAGGGGAGAGGGCAGCCAACAATTCTTTGTGCGGTCTTGACTACCCTCTGAAGCCTCACCCTGTCTGCCTCAGTGCAGCTGCTGTACCATACTGTGATACAGTACATCAGCAGGCTCTCAATGGATGAGCGGTAGAAGGTCAGCAGCAGGTTTGAGTCCAAGTTGTTCTTCCTGATGACCCTCAGGAATGAAGTCGCTGCTGAGCCTTCTTGATAACAGTTGTGATGTTATCTGACCAAGAGAGATCAGCAGAGATGAGGACACCAAGAAACCTGAAGGTGTGGACCCTCTGCACATGCTCGGCATTGATGTAGAGGGGGCTGGGTCAGTCTTGTGTTTCCTGAAGTCGATGATAATCTCTTTGGTTTTCATGGTGTTCAGTGCCAGGTTGTTCTCTGAACACCAGGCTATCAACTTCAGGACCTCCTCTCTGTAGGCTGCCTCATCTCCCCTTGAGATGAGTCCGACCACTGTGGTGTCATCAGCAAATTTGACGATAAGGTTGTTATTGTGGGCCGGACTGCAGTCATGGGTGTAGAGGCAGTACATGAGAGGCTCAGCACACAGTCCTGTGGGGAGCCAGTGCTCAGTGTGCAGGTGGAGGAGAGATGGGGGCCAAGTCTCACAGTCTGGGGCTGGTTGGTTAAGAAGTCCTTTATCCATGAACATGTGAGAGGGGGGAGGCCCAGGGTGTGCAGTTTGGTGGTAAGAATGTCCGGGAGGATTGTGTTGAATGCTGAGCTGTAATCCACAGAGAGCATGCGAGCGTAGCTCTGCTGCTGCTCCAAGTGGCTCAACACAGAGTGGAGAGCTACAGCGATGGCGTCCTCTGTGGATCCATTTGCACGATATGTAAACTGATGAGTGTCGAAAGTGTGTGTGTGTGTGTGTGTGGGGGGGGGGGTCTTTGATGTGCTGGAGAACCAGCCTCTCAAAGCACTTCACAATTACTGTCATGTAATGCTGTATATTTCAGGAAAAAAATAAACACAAAGCCTCTAGATCAGGGAACCTCACATCCAGGCCTCGTGGCCCAGTGTCCTGCAGGTTTTAGATGTGTCCCTGATCCAGCGCACCTGAATCAAATGGCTGAATTACCTCCTCAGTATGCAGTCAAGTTTTCCAGAGTCCTGCTAATGACTTCTATATTTGACTCAGGTGTGTTGAAGCAGAGACACGTCTAAAACCTGCAGGACAGGGGCTCTCAAGGCCTGGATGTGAGGATCCCTGCTCTAGATACTCCGTCTCATCAATTTTGATTATATTATACTGTTATTTATTGATCATTAGGCCTGCTGTTACATGTCAGCTGCATCTGGACCCTTGGTTTTTGTATTAATCAATGAAATTATCATGTAAAGACTACATTTTATATTTACTCAAATACATGTGTTTACCTCTGTCTAATATTAAAATTAATTTGATGATATGAAATATTTAAGTGTGAGATATATACAAAAAATAAAAAATGAGTCAATACTTTTTCAAAGCACTAGCATTACCATAATTTTTGTGACACCTCAAACCAGGAACAGTGTTTTATTATACCTCTCTGAGACTAATGACTCATCACCCCTGCCTGACTACTCAGCTTTTAATTTTCTAGTTTATGGTGAACAACCTATGTATTTATTTTTAAAAGAAACCAAACAAAAAGAAAAAAATTAATTTCCAAACACATTCTTATACATTTTACATTTTATCATAGCAAATTACAGGTATAAATATTATTTAGCAGAAACACATGCTAACCATAAAGCAGTTGCAGGATTAACATGTCACACAAACAAAGCTGCTCCACCTCTTGAATAAGTGGGTGCAGCAGTGTTGCAGTGACCCTGCAATACAAACGTGGACACCTGTGATGACATCAGGCCTGACAATACAGATGCAGCCACATATTTAGCGAATATGAGGAAATGGGACATTTTCTGTCAGCTGCTTGATCTGGAAATTGCTGGTATCAGTCTACATTGTGCAATAAAAACAATCCCCTTCTTTAAGAGCACTAGGGCACTAGGTTTTAAATAAAAGATTCTAGTGTGTTGCTTACATTCTGAATTTGACTTCACAAATTCAGCCTCCACTGAAAAGCTATCAAGTCAATCAATCCAGCATATGCAACATAGCACACCTTCCTTCAGAGCTGAAATAATTAGCAAACGTATTCCTGTTTCTCACATGTAACGAACTCCTTTTTAATCATAAGATCATTTGAGTCCTGAGAAACTAATAATAAACCTCCAACCACATGCACCCCCATAAGCCTCCCTTCTATCTGCCTTCAAGTGCCTTGTCTCTGGCGATCACCGCCTCATCGAACTTAATCATGAGCGTGGTGCCTTTGTGCCAGTGGACAGTGACCTTGGCGGGGAAGCCGCTATGAGTGAGAATGGCCTCGATGATCCCTCCTGTGAAGGCTGCACAGTTCAAGGTGCTGTTCTCTTTGGGAACAGAGATGTAGGTGTTAACGAGGGGCTCCTTCTCGATGATGTAGTAGGTCCTGTCATCGTCGTTGGCCTGTTCAAGCTTGTCTGCTTCCTTACCAAAGAGTGCCCTCCACACAGATACCTGTGAAGTACAAAGGAAATGACAGAGGATGACAAAGGTGAATATTAAATCCAGCACTGAGAGTGAACTAAGCATAAAAATGAATATATTTACATATGAATTCATAAGATTAACTGGGCAAATAAAGAAACTTGATAGCCACTATCATGATACCCCTCATCTCTGACTGGACTGAAAACATTTAACAGTGATGCTCTACATTCACAAGTATCAGTAACACGTAAGTAAAAAGGTATTGTCAGTCCCTGCTGGGGTTTTTAGACATATTCAGCAGCATTTCAATAATAGCTTACCAAAATGTAGCTGGATTTAAACTCTTCATTGTATTATTCCTCTTGCAAAGTTAATATTAATTAGTGAGAAAGGTCCGTGTGAGATCTGAATGAAAACCTGACAGTTCAAATGAATGGCTTTAAAAACACGTCCACACACAGCCGCAGTTAGTGTGTACCTTGATGAACAACAGTATGTTGAGCACTTTGGTCTCCCTCTTGCCGTTTCTCTCCCTTAGGACCAGCACGTCCAGCAGGCTGGCTCCCACTCGCTGCCCCAGCTCCGCCAGGCGAGCTTGCAGCTCGGACACCGAGTACACTCGGCTCTGGCAGTACTGCACCACCTCCGAGAAGAGCAGGGCGAAGGCGCTCACACTCACCTCTGTTTTAGGCCGGCTCAGGGGCCTCTCCAGAATAGCAGACTTGCCTCTAGTGAAGCGAGCCTCCATTGTGAGTTAACGCACACCTGTGAGAGGAAACACAGGGGAAATTATGGCTGTAGCTGCTGCTGACCACAGACTAACTGCTAATGCTAACCAAGTTGCTGCAGGCGCATGAGAAAAATGACAGACATTTACAAAAATGATTCCGTTATTTTAATGAGCAGCTTTCAATAAGACCATAATCAACACTCACCTGATCGCTTACTTCACCTGAGTTATCCTGAGTTTGTTACTTCCTGATATAATCGTCACCGTGTCACGTGATATCGCTGAGCGAGTCACAGCTACGGAGCCTACGAAGTCCCAGGAAGGGATTTTTATTTTAATCTTGCCTGCAAAAATATTTAACTTGCGGAACTAATATATATATATATATATATATATATATATATATATATAGCAGGGAATTTATTGAAAACTGCATTTACACTCAAACATGATTTTTTTCAGCTGATCAAAAGTTAAGACCATAGTCTTTAAAAGCCAAAAGCTGTGTAAAAATTTGGATTCCATGTCATTTTCTGTCAAGTCACAATATAGAAATCCAATCAGAACTTATTTAATTTTGTGACACGGCGGGACAAGTTAGGGAGGGAGGCTGAGGACATTGAGTCTGTCAAGGTTTGGGTGCTGTGGACTTAAAGCAGACGCAAAGTGGTTGGTTCAGTGCAAGGTTTATTTACAGTGAGGACTGAGCACAATCTGGGTGGTGGAGATGAATGGGGCTCCGGGTGTGGTGTGGCAGGCAGGCAGAGAGGTGAACGCTGGAGAGTGAGACTAAGCGGTGGTCTCCCGAAATGCTTCCACACGACGGGGAAATCTGGGCACAAGAAACATAGGTAAGTCGAGGTGGTGATAGCAATGGAAATTCACAACAGGTGGCCGAAACTAACGGTTTCACAGTCAACGATCCAGCGACGAGTGAAAGCCAGCTAAAGTAGAGCAGGAAGACGAGCTGATCAAGAACAGGTGTGGATACCGCTACTCATGGGCCGGCCCATGAGGGAGGAGACTCACCACAGCTCCAGACAGAGACACACCCACCAACATACACATACACACACCAGAGAGAGCAAAAGAGAAAAACACTACAAAAAACAGCCAGGGACCGTGACAGAGTCAGAATGAACAATGTTTCGCACCTCCATTGTTGAGACTGCTGCTCAGAGCTGTGGCTGCAAGGTGGTTGGTGCCTGTCGTGGTGGTAACCCCCGAACCAGATGGTGGTCACCGGAGGTGAAGGGAGCCATCAAGCTGAAGAAAGAGTCCTATCGGGCTTGGTTAGCCTGTGGGACTCTGGAGGCAGCTGACAGGTATCGGCAGGCCAAGCGGAATGCAGCTCGGGCAGTGGCCGAAGCAAAAACTCGGGTGTGGGAGGAGTTCGGTGAGGCTATGGAAAAAGACTTTCGGACGGCATCGAAGGGATTCTGGCAAACCATCAGGCAACTCAGGAGGGGAAAGCGGTGCTTCATTCACATGGTTTATAGTGTGGGTGGGGTGCTGCTGACTTCAACTGAGGCTATAGTCGGACAGTGGAAGGAATACATCAAGGACCTCCTAAATCCCACTGACACGCCTTCTGTAGTGGAAGCAGAGTCTGGGGACAAGGGAGATGACTTGCCCAACACTGGGGGTGACGTCACTGAGGTAGTTAAACAACTCCTTGGTGGCAGGGCCCCTGGGGTGGGCGAGATTCGTCCCGAGTTCCTGCGGTGCACTGGGGTTCCTGTGGGCCATTCAGTCTCTGTACAACTGCAGTGAGAGCTTGGTCCGTATAGCCGGTAATAAGTCGGATTCGTTTCCTGTGGGTGTTGGACTTCGTTAGGGTGCAGTTTCTGTTCATAATTTTTATGGACAGAATTTCTAGGCGTAGCCAGGTGGCGGAAGGCTTCTTCCTTGGTGGCCTCAGTGTCTCATCTCTGCTCTTTGCAGATGATGCGGTCCTGTTGGCTTCATCAGGGGGTGGCCTCTAGCTCGCAGTGAAATGGTTCGCAGCCGAGTATGAAGCAGCTGGCATGAGAATCAGCACCTCTAAGTCTGAGGCCATGGTCCTCAGCTGGAAAAGGGTGGAGTGCCCTCTCCGGCTCAGGGACAAGTTCTTGCCCCAAGTGGAGGAGTTCAAGTATCTCGGGGTCTTGTTCACGAGTGACAGGAGAAGGGAGCGGGAGCGGGAGGTCGACAGACGGATCGGGGCTGCTTCTGCAGTGATGCGGACGCTGCACCAGTCTGTCGCGGTGAAGAGGGAGCTTAGTGTAAAAGCGAAGCTCTTGATTTAAAGGTCAATCTACGTTCCTACCCTCACCTATGGTCACAAGCTTTGGGTAGTGACCGAAAGAATAAGATCGTGAATACAAGTGGCAGAAATTAGTTTCCTTCGAAGGGTGGCTGGCCTCTCCCTTAGAGATAAGGTGAAGAGTGCAGCCATCCGGGAGGGGCTCAGAGTAGAGCCGCTGCTCCTCCACATCGAAAGGAGCCAGTTGAGGTGGCTCGGGCATCTGATTAGGATGCCTCCTGGCCACCTCTTGGGTGAGGTGTTCCGGGCATGTCCCACCAGGAGGAGGCCCCGTGGTAGACCCAGTACATGCTGGGGAGATTATATCTCTCGGCTGGCCCGGGAACGCCTTGGGGTCCCTCCGGATGAGCTGGAGGAGGTGGCTGGGGAGAGGGAAACCTGGGCTTCTCTGCTTAGGCTCTTGCCCTGCGACCCGGCCCCGGATAAGCGGAGGAGAATGGATGGATGAAAAGTATGAGCATGTACAGCACTCAATATTTAGTTGGGGCTGCATTTGTCTGGATTACTGCAGCAATGCG
Organism: Archocentrus centrarchus; assembly: GCF_007364275.1. Classification (NCBI taxonomy): domain Eukaryota; kingdom Metazoa; phylum Chordata; class Actinopteri; order Cichliformes; family Cichlidae; genus Archocentrus; species Archocentrus centrarchus. The sequence continues at coordinate 25,979,190 of NC_044346.1, read as the reverse complement.
GTGTGGCATGGAGTCGATCAGTCTATGGCACCGCTCAGGTGTTATAAGAGCCCAGGTTGCTCTGATAGTGGCCGTCAGCACTTCTGAATTGTTGGGTCTGCCGTATCGCATCTTCCTTTTCACAATACCCCATAGATTTTCTATGGGGTTAAGGTCAGGCGAGTTTGCTGGCTAATTACACTCACATTCACACCCTGCATCTCGGTCTATGACACTGGGATAGGCTCCAGTCCCCTCGCAACCCTGAACCAGATAAGCAGAAGAGAATGGATGGATAAATGGGGAAAAAAAGGGGAAGTTCCAGTATAGACCCCTGAGTGGTTGTGCACAGGCTATTTTTAAGTACTCTGGGACACAGCCAGAGAAAAAAAGAACTGTTGAAATTGAACGTAGCCAGTGACATCCAAAACTTTACAGAGAAATTTGGAGATATAATGTCAGTACAGCTCGATCAATCTATGTTTGTCTATAAACCTACACTTACATAGCATATGACTATTCATACAATCAATTAAACCAGGTGAGTTTTTGTTTTTCTTTGCCTCCAAGCCCACGTCTATTTGTTTGTTAAATCAATATTTGGAGCCATCTGTACAGATTGTACGATTCCCTGTTGGGACAGAGCACTGGAGTCATGCACGTACACAAATACACCACACAAATACACCTACCCAAGTGAGGGGGTACCGCTGTGTTACTCAGTTGACATTTGTGAAAAATCTGCATGTTGAGGATTATTGTAGATATTCTGTCATATTCACTGTTCATTTGTTTAGCATTCTAAGAAGCACTTACCAGGAGGTGCAGCATGGCTTTCTTTGGACTTAAGTTTTTTGTTCTGGCTTTATTTTACTTCTTTACTGTCTACAGCAGGCCGACAGGTAAGCTCAGTTATTTAAAATATACAAACATTTTGTTATCTTGCATTAAATTCTTCATTACATCATGTGGTGTCTTCTTAACGATAAGGAATGTTTTTTCTATAGACAACCTGATGTGTTTTGACTCACTTGTTTCTTGTTATCTGTAAATCAGGAAGTTTTTTTTTTTTAAGAGCTTTCCCCCTTTTTTGTAAAATATTGGATTATTAACTTATCAAATATCAAATGTTATTTGGAACACAATCAACACGGAAACCAATTAGAAAGGATTTGATCTGTTACCAAAATTTATGTCTTAAAAGAGCGAGGCAAAGCCATAATGAGATTGAACATACTCACCATATACTCACAGACAAAGTACAATGGAGGATCGTAACACATGTTCATTCAGCTGTATGTTTGAACTCCTCCAGTGAGTCTCAGTGTTGGCATAGCTCTTTCCCATCTGTATAAGATTAGCTGTGAAGATGTCATGTATAGAGGACCACAGTTCATAACTTAGCTGATGTGAACCCTTAAGCCTGTCACTTTGGATAGGCACTAATGCCCGTAAGTTGCGTAAGCAGTTACGACATTAGATGGATGTTTTGTTAAACTAACTTATATACTGCTACTGAGCAAGAGCCACAGTTTCACTCTCATTCTGAAGTAAATAAATACTTTATTCACTGACTCATTAATGCGCTTTTCACTGCTTGTATTGTTGACAGGCGTCCACTTGCGTAACATGGAAGGCTTTATTCGAGCGGTGCAGCAAGTTGAACACTCCAACCCTGGTCTGCCCCCCCTGGCTCTGGTCAAGGCCCTGCGGAGGACTGCTGGCCATGATGACATGATGACCATCCATTTCTTGGGTGCTTCCAATGATCTCAGCGATGCTGAGATCCTAGAGACAGCCATTCTCAATGCCTCATCCTTCAGTTTTTTTGACAAGGCCATCCACCACATTGTGACGGATCACGGAGAAGAACGCGGGGTGGTTCTGGCAGAAGATGGAACCACAGTGGCGCTTGCACCCTTATTAATAGGACTTGAATCAGGACTAAAAGCTAAGATGGAGGGGACAGCACCAGCTGGGATCTTCCCTCTCACCCTAGGCAGGACACTGGGCCTGTCGTTTCTCAGTCTCCAGGACTTCCCACCAGCTCATCGTCTGGGGCCTAACGGGTGCTGGGACAGCGTGGAGCACCCCAGGATTTTCAAGCTGTCTCAGCCTGCCACTCTAGCCACAGATGCCATGATCAATGGTGGCATGGATGGCCTTATCCTGGGCATGGATCTCAGCAATTTAAGTGCATCTGAACAGCCACGGGCCCTCAGTGAGACTTTAAGAGGGTACTACAGTTTTAATCTGAGTGAGGTACAGGGCATGGATTCTGTGACCAGTCACATTAGTCCAAGGAGAAGGGAACTCTCTAGATCCATTCTAGAGTCTTTTGATCTTCACAGCCAGGTGATGGAGACACTAGCCTTGGTCTGGAAGCTGGAGAAGACAGAATGGATTTCTATGGACGCTGGAGTGGGGAAGGCGGTGAAGGATGGATTGGAGACATTTGTGAAGAAGTACTGCGGTGAGCTACAAAATGACTGAAGACATTTAATCATACGTTTGTGCAACATTCTACTGAACCTGGATGTTTTCATCAAATTTGCAGTTTAAAATAATCAGAAAGAATCAGATTTTTTTTTTCATGTTTGTTTATAAGACACAGTACACAAACCTTTTTGATCCAAAGAGCGTAAGGTCACATTAGGTTAAAAAGCAATGTCAGCATGAACTGATTCACTTTAATATTAAATTAAGCAGAAAAAAGTCACCCAAAGCTGCTTTCCAAATCTGCTACGATCAGCATCTTTTAAAAAGATAATTAATAGTGTCACTGTAATTAAAATAAACCTCCAAAATACTTAACTATACTTAACTAACTGAACTATCTTTAACTCCAGTGAACATTTCTGTGTATTTTGGCCGTTTGCCAGCAGCAGCAACCTTGCTTTGAAATGAAAGCCAACACCAAAATACATTAAAGTGTACAAAATGGAAGTAATTTGACAGTTAGGCAGATATGAGGCCTCACAGAGGAAGATGTATATTTGGAGTGTAGTGACAGAATTTCTTTGATATTACCTTTTAGTTTTCCGTCATCCTGATCCTGTGAGCCAACAATACTGTATGCCAGGGGGTATCAAACTCATACAGTTTAAAGACAGACATATGGACGGACGGATGGATGGACGGACAGACAGACAGACAGGCAACTTTATTGATCCCACAAGGAAAAATTGACTTGTTGAGCAGCAGGGTATTTCAAGCAATTTAAAGAAAGTAGAGATGATGCTAAAAACTGTATGGAATGGCAATATAAATAAGAAAGAATAAATAAATAAATGAGGAATAAATTACAGTGTGTGCATGTCTGGGATTCTGTGGGTATACAGAATTATACAGTCTTATTGCACAGGGCACAAATGATTTCCTGCATCTTTCCTTTGAGTAGTGGTTGTAGGTATCTATTGCTGAACTTACTTGTTGTCTACTGTGTTGTGTAGAGGCTGGGAGGCATTACTCATGATGGCTTTCAGTTTTGTCAGCATTCTGTCCTCAGCCACCACCTCCAGAGTGGCAAGCTTTGTGCCAACAGCAGACTCAACCTTCCTGATGAGTTTGATTAGTCTGTTTGCATCCTTTCCCTTAGTGCCTTCACCCCAGTGCACCACAGCAAAGCACAATTTAATTCTGGAAAGGTTAACATTTAATGGGCATTACAGTCCATTTAAAAAACAATCTGAAACAAATATGTTTCAGTTTTTCCACATACAGTTAGTCAACTGTTATTACAAAGAAATTCTTCCATCCTTGGCTTGGCTACTTTTCTTTGGTGTTGTATGGTAGGTCATGGGAAATGTCTTTTCTGTAAATGTGCAAATGATTCAGACCTTTGGCTCAGACAAAATTAACTGTGTGGACATTTTAATGACACCATCCATTCTTACGGACTTACTGCACAATGATTCCTGGTGCAAAGCACATTAAAGTCTGTCATTGTGCCATCCTCCTTCTGTACAATTTTCACTTTGAAAACCATCCAGCGGGCCATATTTGTCAGAAGAGTTCTGGCAGGCATCTGCTGTATTCATTAGCTATGAACCGCAATCAGTTTTAAAGCATCACTCCCACTGCTTCACCCTGTGTCCCATGCTTTAAAGGGCCTGGCTCCATCTCCAAAAAAATTGGCATCAGCCCCCTTTTAAGATATTTGTCTGAGTTTAGTTTAGCCTCAGTGCAAACCAATGGACACCGCTGCTAGCAAATAGCACCCAACCCTGCAAGTTTAGCATCAAAGTACAGAGTGAGCAGATAAAGACCATAAAGATGTCTCCCAGGAGTGAGTGGACACAAAAACAGATCTAAGAAAGTGAAAGATGTTGGCTGCACTAAGTGGGACTTACACGGTTGGAAAAATAAACTTTTTACTGTTTAAGTAATATGCTCAAGTCTGAAGTGGTATTACTTTTCTAACTCTCATACTGTCTCCTCCTACCCACAGACTGCCCTCAAATCATCCCTCGCTGTCAGTGGGGGGCAAAGCCCCACCAGGGAACAACTATTCCACTGTCTCTTCCTCTCCAATATCTGTACATTCACCACACCTATGAGCCATCATCACCCTGTTTATCCTTCCCAAGCTGTTCTCGTGACATGAGGGCCATGCAGCGTTTCCACCAGGAGGACCGTGGTTGGAGTGACATCGGATACAGGTAAGCAAACTTAGTTTGGCACAGGAATAGTACTATTACACGTTGCTGCTGAGCATTTGTTAGATGAACAGATGTATACCACTCTCTTGTCATTGACTTAAATATGGAGCTACTATACACAGAAGCTGTTAACCTTTCAGAGCCTTTTGTCTTTCCTGTAAAAGTGACAAATTGTGGCCATGTTGTATCAAAAAAAAATTCTCTAATAGTACAAATTTTAGTTTTTATATGTTTATTTTAGTAAGTTTTACAGGTGCTGGAAGTGGTAACACATAAATATGGGAGTTGTGATTGTTGAAAAACCCCTGAAAATTCCCAAATTGCCAAAAATATTCCTTTTAGTAGAGAAATTTTTTCATTTATGTTATTAGTAGAAGTATTTTTAGGAATGTTATTGTATGCTGTTAAAGCATTGTGTTGTAATGCATCAGAATAAATTCCATTATCTCACACTATTTATGTAGAGACCGTCCACCTCATTCAGTGATCATGCGCTCTCATATTTTTGTGCCCTCAGCTTTGTGGTCGGGTCTGACGGCTACGTTTATGAGGGTAGAGGTTGGCACCACCTCGGCACACACACCAGGGGACACAATGACGTCGGGTATGGTGTGTCAATCATTGGTAACTACACTACCACCCTGCCCTCTCGCTATGCCATGGACCTGCTACGTCATCGTCTAGTCCAATGTGCTGTACATGGAGGAGGACTGGCTACCAATTTCACCATCCACGGCCACAGACAGGTGGTGAACTACACCGCCTGCCCTGGAGATGCCTTCTTTTCAGAAATAAGAACCTGGGAGCATTTCAGGGAATGACAGGACATCGGCTGCCAGTCTGGGATTCTGTCATTAAAGGTTGCTCAGGGTATGAATGATATTTATTTTGAACTGATTTTGGAAATGACTCTCAGATAATCCCTTAGAGTCTGGTTCAATGTATCATTTTAATGTGGAGGACACATTTAAAATCCACATGATTCAGTGCAGAAAGAATTCAGTTCTGTGATATTACCCAGACAGAAGCAATGGACAGTTTGACATTGAAACTTTGAATTTATTCACATTTTAGTTTTCATAAAGTACCTTTAAACTTGGTTAAGTTTTGATCCAGTGTACAAAGTAGTGTGCTATATTTATTTACCAGCTATGGCCAGTAGATGTCCTGCTCTACCTACTAGCAGGCTTTGATGGCAGGCATCAACAGGCAAAAATATTTAAAACTGATGGCTTACATATGTTTTAAGGCAGATCTTCACAAATGGTGTATTTAAAATTATGGTAAACACTATCAAAACAAGTTTTCTGTAGGCGATGCTTTAGAAATGATTACACTATGCAACACAATAGTTGTCCCTTTGTATTAAGTGTTATTATTCTGATTACTGGTAGAGAAAAGGTAGAGAAAATATACATTACTCTTTACAAACTTCACTTTTATGACCAGGACAATGATATTTGTAAATGTAGTTACAATTTAAATTGCCGGGCACAAAAGCAACATTTCAGGAAAATAATATATAATTTCTCTACCTCTGAGGCATGAGCAGTCAGAACAAACACACAAAAAAAAGCCTTTGTTTCACAGCATTATCAATAAATCTATGATCAAGTTATTGTTAATTGTCTGAGAATAAAACAAAAATAAGTCTTTACAATAACATTTTCTGTTCTGTTTTGATTTTACAGGAAGCCAATTTGCCAAAGAGATCAGAATAAAGAGACAGTCTAACAGTATCTGATGTGACTGCTTCTTAAAAATGTCATTTTCCGTTTTTGTTCTTCTCCAGCAAACACTCATGGGTCTCTTCTTTTTTTCTTTTTGATTCAGAGTGATTACTTTAAAAAAACAAACAAAAAGCAAGGTTACTAAGAAAACTATGATCTTTATATGATTTCCATTCTACATGTTTCACCATAAGCAGTCATGGACTTCAGGCAAGGTGTCAGCAGTAGATTCATTGCATTTATCCAAACTACATTAATAGCTGTCTTGCTTTGAGCGCAAAATAAAAAATAATACATATAAAACTCAATGCAGCTTAAATTTACCAGGTGGCTCATTTTTTCTGGGACCATCAACAGAACCCAGTGTTTTCTGATACTTTTGGACTTGAAACTGACCCATTTTTCTTACAGGCTGACAATAAATAACCTGACCTGTGCTGCTACACTCAACAGATTGTTTACTTTGTAGAGTCCATCATACTGTGGGAAGAAATAATGGAATTAACTCTTTGGCCAAACAGCCATCAGTGCAGATACTGAGACAGTGAACTGAAAGAAAGATCAGTAACATTTATAAGCTGGTGGATCTGGATGAAAGCAAGGAGTTTATCAAAGAGTATCAGCAATTCTGAAACACATCAGCTCTGTTTAAACACGTGTCTGTTTCATATCTACCCCGGAAGTCTCTCATGCAGGATGTTAGCGACAGCAGCACCATCTACAGGTTTTAGCCAATTAGGGCCTCTGAAAGAACACTAATCCAGACCGTAATATCACAAAATATGCACAGTATAAATGAATACCTAAATTAAATGTTTCTGGATTTCTTTGTTCACTTAACTGTTTTGTTGATAAGAATACTGGCCTTTCTTGTGCTAATTTTACATTCATCCCATTTTATTCAGCCATCGTCATCATCAGGAAGGAGTTTTATTGTAACTTCCTCGCAGAGGGCTCTTCTGAGTTTTCTCCACTTCATTCTTATCTGTATTTATATCCAAAGTAGGGATGGCAGGAACACATGAAGACTACCCCAACAATGGTGTTACCAAAGCTCATTATGTTTTGTCAATAATTAACAGCTGTGCAACAGTAATAATAGGTTTTTAATTGCACTGCTGTTAAGGTAGCAGCTGGGCTGTGATCCTTTATTTGAAAGAGATGCTGCACCATTACTGTTAGAGCGAGAGCTGTAATTAAATCCTTTAGTTCCACCAGTTGGTGTAAAAGTCGTGTTTCTTCAGGGTTAAATCTGTGCGCTGTGGAGGGGGAAAAGAAAAAAATCAAAGTTGTTCCACACATAAATTTTGGACTTCTGTCCTCACATGGACAAACATCTGTTTCTGTTTGGGGGCTGGTAGTTTCTAAATATGTAAGAGCTTAAAAACTTAAACACAAACTTTCTTCACTGAGCTCCAAACAAACCATCCATCCATCCATCTTCTTCCGCTTATCTGGGGCTGGGTCGTGGGGGGAGCAGCCTAAGCAGAGAAGCCCAGACTTCCCTCTCTCCAGTCACCTCCACCAGGGACCCCAAGGCGTTCCCAGGCCAGCTGAGAGATATAATCTCTCCAGCGTGTCCTGGGTCTGCCCCAGGGCCTCCTAGGACATGCCTGGAAGACCTCACCCAAGAGGCGCAGAGAAGGCATCCTAGTTAGATGCCCAAGCCACCTCAACTGGCTCCTTTTGATGTGGAGGAGCAGCAGCTCTACTCTGACCCCCTCACAAATGGGTGCACTCCTCACCATCTCTTCAACCTCCTGAGACCCTGTGTCCACATATGGGGACATTACATTTTGGCTTTTCTGCATCTTATACTTCATTGTGCTCAATACTGTTTTATACTTTGTTAAGTCATGTTGTATTTGTTGTGTTATGCTATAAAATGATCCCAGTGTCCACATCTAAGGATGTCTTTTTTTTCTCAAAAAAGTATGTAACAACCATGTAACAAAATACAACTTCCTGTTCAAAGAGGAAGCTTAGTTTATTTACATATCAGGTCCATATAATCACAAATATCTAGGAGAAATTGTAAATGCATCGCAAACAGGAGCTCGGGTCCCAGGAGGGTAAGGGAGAGGCCAGCCACCCTTTGGAGGAAGCTCATTTCTGCCGCTTGTATTCGCGAAATGGATGGATGGATGGATGGATAGATAGATGGATGGATGTTGTTACCCATCTGTTTCTACTCCTCTGGTTAATCCTCAGTCTGTTCCTGTGCATATGGAGCCATATATTTCAGTTGAACCTGTTTTTGTTCCCTGCTTTCCTCCCCAGTGTTTCTAATTTCCAGCCTTAAATAAATAAATAACAAATATCACCTTCTGTTTTTGAAGTCTGCTTCTCTGTGTCTTACATTTGGATCGTCATCTCCGCTGCACTCCAAAATATGACACACGGTGCATTTTAGAGCAGTCTAAAGCCTGAACCTTCAACTCACAGCGATTATTTGCTGACCTCATTATTTTAAACTGTGGCCATGCTTAATAAGACCACCCACCACTGTAACAGTACATGCAAGAGAAAATAAAGAGAATAGTCTTGTTTAAAGATTAATCCAATGACAGTGAATCATAAAGACATGTGAAAACATCACCTAAGTACAATTAATTTATTTCAACATAAATGAGCGAGCAGACATTATGGCAATGATGAAAACTAACAAACCTGTTGTTCAGAAGTTATTTCATCACCTGTGGCTATGATTATATATTCCTCCTGACATTCACTGTATGGTCAAGACAGTTCCTTTTAGATTTTGGAAAAGCACTAAAATTACACACAAAAATCTGAACTATGAAAGAAGGATGCAATTAGAAAAGTATTTTTCACAATTCTGTCTTCCTGAAAATAAAAACACCCAAACTACTCTCCACTGTGTGTGTGTGTGTGTGTGTGTGTCTGTGTGTGTATGTGTCATATCTGCATCTGGAGGTTCAACCCAGCTCTGCAATGCTCTCTTTTGGCTGCAGGATTAACATGAACAGCTAAAATGGGTGTTTTTAATTAACTGGAAATTCCAGAAGATTCTAAAAATGAAATAAAATATACAAATCTGCCACGTTCACAAACACATCCTGAACCACCATGAAAATATTGCTAATGTCTGTGCAGGTTCTCAGTCATCCAGGTCACAGTAGTCTCAGGAGTTTCAAGCTCCAGAGATTAATATTGTTAATGCTGTTTTTTTGGTTCAGAGGTGTGCAAATATTAGTTGTGAAACCTTAAATACAGGTGACAGGAGTTCAACCACTGTTTAAGAAACAATGTGAAAGTTCACAGGGTTGTTTCCCATCACTTCCTATTTTTTTTACATCCATATCTTATCACTAATTTAACATGTGAGGGTGTTTCACTGCACTGCACGACCAGTGAGAGGGCTGTTGAGACTGTATTTACCAATTTCAACCTTTTAAACTACACTGATGTAAATGTCTTTGCAACCTATGCAAAGCTTACAAATGAGTAAAGGACTAGAAAGACAAAGACACATTTTTTGTAGTTTTGCCTCTGTACACCACCACTGTGGAGTTCAGATCAAACAATCAATATGTGACTGAAATGCAGACTTTTCGCTAAGAATTGAGTAAAAACGACTTCAAAATTCATGACAGTAAACTTAAGAACATGTTAGCTGACCTTTTTGTTTTCAACCTCAATAAAAACAAAACAGAATTCATTAAAACAACAACTCGGATGTGTGTGTGTGTGTGTGGTGTGTTTTAAATATGAAAAAATCTTGCTGAACACATCTGAGTTAATAAAGTTCAGGCATTTATGATAAAAAAAATTATTAAATTTACCATTTGATCAGATGCCATGTGCAGAGTTACTGAGTTTACTTCCTGAAACAGGCTGAACTGGCCTCAGTCGCGCAAATACAAAATAGGAAAAACTTGAAAACTGGGCTTCACTGAAAAGAAATACTGCATGTAACCTTTAAATTATGCAATACCACTGTAGGAGGGGGTGAGTGCAACTAACCTCTTTATTTTACATGTGCTATACTTAAGGATGATAAATCATATTACACGTGATCCATTATGACAAAATAAAGATTTTACTTTTATTTTGTGTTATAATTTGAATTTTAATATCTCCAATTTGAGTGCTAGCTTTAGCTGAGAGAAGTTAAAGCTCCAACCACACTCGTATTATTGAACATTACTGGCTGACAGACAAACTGAGAGCAGTAAAATATTCTCTATACTAACCTGGAGTTATTAACCAGCAGGTGCCTCAGCCTTGGTGTTCTGTGAATATGCTGCTGGCCACACAAACACTGAAAACCACATCACACATCCACAAGAATCAAAATCTAAACACTGAAATAATAATCACAATACTGCTAAATTAACCCTGAGACATCCAGTGTGTCCCATGCCTATTTCACAGAGTCAGCTGGGACAGATCTTGACCCCTTGGTGACCCTGAGCTAAGATAAGCACAGCTGAGACGATGGATGGAAGTAAACATTAACAGTCCTGTGATTCTTCCTGTTAGTAAATTAAACAAGTATGCACAACTATATTCCTCAGAATGTAGGCAAAAATCATAGATAACTCAATATAAGTGAGTACACTTCAAAAATGAGCATAAATTAAATTAAATGCATTAACTGAAATGAAGCAGGGATGTATTTTGCATGTACAGTTTATGTTTTTGTTGGCTCGACTGGGATACTAATACAATTGAAAACTTGGTTGTAATAACTGTATTATTTATAATTAAAGTATTGTAGTAACTGCTACCTGTATTTGTTTTCCTTAACATAAATAAAGACATTTATACAACATGTTGTATTCACTACAAAATTCACTACAATGCTGAGACTCAAAATGCCCTCCCAGAGGAACCCCACCCAGACCCCTAACATCGTATCTCACCCCAGTATGCTTAACCTGAACTCATGTCCAGGGTACATAATGTAACTGTTACACTATACACAGCTTTGCATGAACTATTAAACCCGGTCTTGAGAACAGCACAGTCTGTAGATTTATGTCCCACTTCCTGTTTCTCCTGGTTGAGAAGGTTGAAGTCGTGACTGAGCCAGAATCAGCGGTAGGTGCAGTGGTGGTCCTGGTGCTGCCGCAGGTCCATTTTGTGCTGGAAGCTGTAAAGGCACCGAGGGCAGCGGTAGGGCCTGTCGTCCCTGTGTTTACGGCTGTGGGTGATGAGGTTGGAGCTCTGGCTGAATGCTTTGCCACATATCTTACACACGTGGGGCTTCTCCCCTAGCAGATAAACAGAGCCAGTCGCACCTTGTTATTGCTTGGTTTAAAAATTTAGAAAAGAAACAACAAAACATAGAAACAAACACAAGGAAAACTGCTGACAGGCTGAAACCAGTGGATGTTTGGATGTTTGAAGGGAATCTATTCCTTATTTTCATTTTTTCATATTGAGACTTATACAAAGGTGGATGTTCCTATTAAACATGGTTTTATCACATTATGTGTTGAACAACTGCACCGTGTTGGGAAATAGTTACTTTTTACACTTTGAGTTTCAGACCAATTTTAAGAAGCAAGATTTCATTTTAAGGAAAACTGACTGACACTGGGCCACGAGGCCTGGATTTGAGAATCACTGATTTTAGCAGTAAAGATCAGAAAATAAAACAGAAAAATGGATTTCACATTATTTATTTACTTTTTTTTTTTTTTAAAGGATCAGTATTCCTAGGAGCAGTTCCTGTTTAATAAATTCATTTTTGCACAAACTCACCTGTGTGTATGAAGGTGTGTTTCTTCATGTCAGACTTCTGGTGGAAGCGTTTGCCACAGTACTGGCAGGGATAGGGCCGGGTGTCTGAATGAATGAGCAGATGAGTGGAGAGGGTGGAGGAGCGCTTGAACACTTTTCCACAGACCGTACAGCTGAACGTCCTTTCCTGAAACAACAGGCAATCATGGATTTGACAGAGCTTTATCCCGATAAATTATTGATTTTAAGAGCAGAGTCCAAAGATATAGCAGAATAATTTAATAAAAGGTAACGTGATGCTGACCTTGCCCCTGCCGGACGCCTGCTCATTACCAGCCCTGCTGGACTTGATGTGTGCCGCTGACACGCGAGCTCTGCTTCCGTGACTCTTGCAAATGTGACTTTTCAGACTTGACAGACATGAAAATATCTGCAAAGACAAGTTGGATACTTTTAATATGTTACTGAAGAATTTAAAAAAAAAAAAATCTTTTTTTATATATTTTATTTGTTATAATATAAACGAATACACTACAATTATGAAAAATATATATTTTTTGGCTTTGTCTTAAGTGAAAACCTTTTTTATTTTTTATTTTTTTAAATCTTACCCCCGGGCTAATAGCCAGAACATAATAATAAAAAAAATTAAACCAGTAATACCTTTCTAAAAAATAAAGTAGAACTAAATTGAAAATAAAAAGTAACCTAACCTTGCAACAGAGTGGGCACTCCTGTCTCGGAGCGCTGCTCCTGGTCTCTCTCAGGATCGGATGGTGCTCAGTCAGCTCTCCCAGCCCCGATGACAGTTTGTCTGGATATCCGGAGCTCACCTGAAGACTCGACAGTACTTCTGCCGTGGGAGGCGGAGAAACGACTTGGTTCACTTGGCTAAAAATATTTGCGTTGACAGGACTGCAGGGCTCAGCAGAACTGTGGTCTGAGAAGAAGGGCAGGTGGGTTTTGAAAAATATGAAATGAATACAGATGTTTTACTGTTTTTTTTTCTTTTTTCTTAATTCTTGTTCTTTCTTTGGACCAGTCATTGCGGCTGAGGGTCATATTTAGAAGTGTTTTGTGTTTCTTTCTGAGTCAGTAAAGTTTAGTCAGAGGAAGGCGAAACAAACAAAAATCTTTGTCACCCACCGTATGACTGAGGACTGAATGGGTGAAGGCTGCCGTTTTCATTAGAGAAGCTGTAGTCCTGCTGTAATAATAGAGTGGTGACCGCATTATCGCCAGTTGTCTTTGCTGTGGTGTACTCCAGGGATGTATCCCAGGCTTCCGTCCTTTTTTCCAGTTCACTGAACATTACCGCAGTGGCTCGAGGACTGGAGCTTCTTGCTACGGGCCGAAGGTGGTGAAGCCCACCTCGCTTCACCAAGAAAGAACGAGGCATCACTCCGCGGTAGAAAGACCCGTTCTAATCCTGTTTTATACCTAAAGAATGAAAATAAAGTTCATTCAAATGTAGGGTTATATGTCATCAGTACTATTTTACATTAAACACATGGAACAATGTGAATGACCAACAGGTTACACAGGGTGTTTATACTACCCAAAAGAGGGCAGCAGAACTGTACTTTCTATATTTCCTGCTTGAATGTGTAAACTACTGCACCGATATACTGTTAAACAGACATGGACTAAAAAAACCCAAACTTTTATTTGTTGATGCATGTAATTATTACACATAGGCAACAAATGATCACTTTTGTCTTGTCTTTGGGTTTAAACTGTTTTCCTAGTTTTGTACACATAAAAACTAAAATGTTGCTTTATATATTTATAGCATATTACATATTATAAAAATATTAGATGCATCATTTTCCTATAGGCCTATATTTCCAGTTACTAGTGGTTTTCATTTGGGTTTTAACCTTTTTTCAAGCTGTTTTCTCTTCTCGTCTTGCCTATGAAAATGGTAAAAATGTTCAATTAAAAGAAAAAAATAAATAAATTGTGTATTGATGTATTTTGGGGCAAAAAAAAATCATTCTAAAATCCACAAAAGCAAAAATTTAACAGGAATAGTGGACTTTTTAAAAAAATTGTTTTACAATAAAAAGAGTTAGAAAATAACACTTGCTTGTCAAAAACAAGCGTCATGTTACATAGTGTTATTGATAAGGTCACTTCTTATCCTTTTTGGGGGCTTTTTTGTAAACGCAAGTAATTTCGAATATTAAACTTATATTAAATGCCTAGTTTGGAAGCAATACTTACATGACATGTACAGAGTCACGATATCAGGCAAAAGTTGTGACACACCCGAGGGCATGGATGTATCTCTTTATCTGAGACAAGGTTAATTAAAAAACTATGAGGCACAAATGCGCTCTTCAACTGTTGTATACAATGAACGTGAAGCCAGCGTGCTGAGTTCTTTATAAATGTAAATTGCTTAAAATTTGCTCAGAACAAGTAAAATTCATAATGGAACATCAGTTATGATGTTCTCTGATGTTTCTCACTTCCAAACATCAGAGATGTTTGGAAGTGAGAAAATTTAAAGCGAAGTCACCCCGATGGCTCTTCTGCGTATCTTTAAAGCTGCATTTATTCTCTTGCTTTCCTCTCACCGGCCTGCCGCCGACTTATTACAAACAGTTATTAAGTAGAAACATGAGGCCAGGATCAAAGTATACATATTTGGGAGAAAGCACAATTCCCTGCTTCAGTTCGGCAAAGAAAGCTCAGCTAACTGTCGGCCACTGAAAAACTCCAAATGTGGTTTCTGACACAAACAGTCTCACCAGAGCTGTGACAATATAGCTCAATAGCAACACACACCATGACTCAGCACTGACATTTCACAAAATAGTGCGTGCTTTGCAGAAACTCGGCAAATTCTGCAGCATCAGACTGAAGGGTTTGATGAGCCTGAAAATATCATGAGCTATGAGCTCACCTGATCTCAAAACAGCCGAACTGCTCTGAGTTTGTCCTGGCATCCGAGACCGCACTCCCAACCACCACCATCAAAACACCAAAGTATAAATATGAAATATGTGTTAAATAATGGACAGAAGGATGTTCGATCCCTCTAGCAGAGTGTAAGAGAGTTAGAGAATAAATGCCAGGGTGCATTGAAGACACTTTGCTCTGGTTTTTCGTTGAATTTGTCACCTGTCTGCAACGCCAGGAGCTGCTGTGAAGCTGAACTCTTAAAATAAAAGAAGCTTTTCAAATATTGTAGCCGACACTACCTGTTTAAGGTCGTCTGCAGTGGTGAAAAATGTATTCAAATCTTTTACTTGGGTAAAAGTACCAGTAGAACAATATAAAAAAGTAAAATAGAGATATTTTTAATCAGCAAAATGTGCTTAAAAATATCTTGGAGCCATTTTTTCTGTAGAACGACTGATGGCTTATATTGAATCAAAGTGTTGTTGATAGCTTTATGAATGTTATTGTATTGTAACCAATAACAGCATATTATGCATTTAGGTAGTTTCCTAAAATGGTTTCCAATCTGGGGCAGGGGGCCCCTCTAACTGTTGCATGATAAATCTGTGGACACGATTATATGGGACAGGAAAGAACAAAAATAATCTTCTGACACAAGTTTGTATTAATAGTTTGGGCTTTTGGGTGTATATTTTCTGTGTGAAATATGGAATAAATTACTATCTTTGTCCCTCGAATAGTTACTCAGAAACACGACAAACTGAAAACTTCCACAGCACTTTGTATTTTATATGTATGCCATGTTTCTTCAAACATATAATGTTAATCTTAAAAAAAAAACAAAAAACCCTGCAGCTTTCAGACCAGTGCAGTGCGGTAGTAAATGAGTTCCGTCTGAACTTTAGTATAAAAGTAAACTAGCTTTAACTGCAAATACTCAAGTGGCGTTCAGGCAGCGGAAATCTGAACAGTTTTACAGGCAAAGCAAACTGATTTCTAATTTTGGAAATCAGGTAACATCAGGTCCACATCGCTGACCTGCTGATGATTTGTTTCACTCGGATTTATGATTAAAGGAGAATAATTTACCCTTGATGCAATTTCAACTCAGCTCATGAGGTTGTAGAGGAGCCCTGATGTTGACATGTATGCACATTGGCTTACAAGTTTAGTTATTCATCTCATATTTTTTATTAGATGAGAGATTAACATAAATCCTCCTACACACTGCAGTAAAATAACTGTTGTGCACTTTTAGACAACTAAATGACACATTTAGACTGGCAGTTTTACCATCAAATAGAGCATTTTCTTTTGTAAAACATGCAGTCTAACAACAGTCTAACAAAATTTGGATCTGAAATATATGTCGACATGCTGCAGGCACTCTCAGTATGAATGGACAGCCAGATGAAGGAAGAACGCAAGAGTGGTTTATTTCGCTATCTTTGTTTTCTCTGCAAAATCTGGCCTGACAGATGCAAAACGCTTTGCGTCCCATCAACTTAACTCTGCTCTAATCAAGATGCTTTCTCTCAAGGATGATAAAATAACACAAAGGCATTTATAGATTAGATTGTTTTCCATTTTTGAGATTACAGTGTTATAAAACCCCCCCCAAAAAACCCCCAAAACATGGAAGTAATTCTTAAACTAAGTGATCATCTGAATCAGGTGACTCCTGCCATAATCCAGCTTGTTTCTTTTCTGTATTTTTATCTAACTTTATCTAAATGGGAATGAGAGAAAAAAACAGTGTACAAAACGAAATAAATGTGAAAATACTCACCGGAGTTCACCTCCCAGCACTGCTTCTTAGCATCACACACACTTGGCACTAAGCTATTAACTGAGATAGGTGCCTTTACCTCAAGTTAAAACAAACACGTGAGATCAGTCTGTGTCGAGGTGGACTGTGAGAGGCTGAAGGTGGCTCTAATGCGAGTACAAGAAGACGAGGAAGTGTTTCAGCTCTGACACCTCTGAGACTCCAACCACACTGCTTCCTCAGACACAAACCTAAACACTGCATGCTCGCAGCAGCGGCAGCAGCAGCAGCCGCTGCAGCAGCACAAAATCTGTCCAGTTTTACTTAAAAAAAAAAAAAATGTTGCACAAACACCAACACAAATCGAGGGAAGACAGACGGATGGCGTTCAGAGAGGAAGTGGATGGACAACTGTGCTGAAAGTTCTTAGGAAAGTGTTGACACACCATGTTGACACAGTTTTGTTACCAAATAGACCATTAAGATGAAATTTATAAAGAAGCTGACTGATGTAACAGCAGATTCCCTTTTTTTTTTCTTTTTTCATTTTTAAATAGAAATAAATGTAAATATTAATGAGGAAGAAACACAGCAAGATGGTAGAAATAAATTTCTGTGGAATATTCTGGGAAATAGTTTTTTTAAACTAATGAACCTTTAATGCCTACACTTCACTAAAATTAACTCTGGAGGTTCTCTCCTGCTGTGGTGGTTAGCACTGCTGTCTCACAGTGCAAGAAGCTCCTGGGTTCGAATCTAATGATTGGCTGGGGCCAACCAGTAGTTGCCATGTTCTTCTTGTGCCTGTGCGGGTACTTTGGTTTCCTCCCACAGTGGCTGTTTGTGTGAATGTCCAGGGTGTACCCCACCTCTCAGCCCATCACAGCTGGAATGGGCCATTGACCCCCCTGTGACCTAGATAAATGCATGGGTGCTCTACATATTTAGCTGTCAACAGATCATGTAAAAGGCAACCAAAAATTATTAAACACACATCAGCGGCTGATGCGTTTCCTTCGGATATTAGAAACTTATCAATTCCTGTAAGTACTTTGGGTAAAATCTACATGTTTTTTCTAGAAATCCCTCAAATCTCAATCCACATATTACTCAAATGCTGAGTTTACAACCAAACCTTGTTCCCCTGAACTGGGCTGCACCACCTCTTTGTAATCCCATTACTGCATTTGCGTGTGAAGTTTATTCTTAGGTCTTACTAACAGCTAACTAGTGAGTCATAATTAATGGCTACCAAATAACTCATACTGAACTCATATGCCAACATGAGTTGATACATAATGGCTCGACCTCAACCTTAGTCCATATGTGAAACTGTTAATGTTTATATCTATGTTATTATGAAGATACATCAAGCTTTTATTGTATTTTGGCACAAACACACCAAGAAGTTTCAGAATTAGTAATACTGATGCAGGGTAGAATGAGTCAGAAATATTCTGCTGTTGAGTCTGTCTTTAGCATGATATTAAAATTTCCTGTTTGCGTTCCGTAATACGACATCACTCTTAAACTGCATTTTTCTGAACTTCCACATGTTCGCTTAAACACTCATCATGAGTGTGTGGTCTGTGTTAAAGGCTCTGAACTTCACGCAGCTATCAGTCTGTTTATGCAACACATTAAACGAACCACGTGATCGGTACGTCTTCCAAGTCAGGTTTAAGCCTCTGACACAGAGAAATCAGGCCTTTGCAAAGGTGCAATGTCAAAGTTTATTTTGTATCATTCATAGGATACAGAACACTGAAATGTATTTTTCCCCATCATACTGGAATTTATATAATTTTTACTGTCATTTAATATATTTGACAACATCAGTTGAACTGCAAGAGAGAGATAGAGAAAGAGAGAGGGTGGATGATGAATGATGCGGCTGCGGATATCAAACAGTCGTCACATACAGTACATAAATCTGAGAAACTCTAGACCAGACTAAGACCATCTGAGAAGAGAAACTCTCGCTGTATTTGTTTAATCTTCTGCTTTAAATCTGGGGAAACTTGTGGCAGACGTTCCAGTTTTAAGATGATAAATCTGGAGCAACACAGTGTGATCGTATTTGAAAATTCGGCTGACGAATGCTAAACGTAAATCAACAAAGTGTGTAAATCTCTCTGCTTTTATGGCACATCGTGATGTTTAATCGTTATCATCTCATGTAATGCTGTTAGGACAAGCCAAAGTATGGATGGCAATTCTAAAAACAATATTAAGGATGAAACGTACCGTATTCAAAACTGCTTTACAAAACATATCAAAATGTTTCATCACAGTAGATAAGAGTTGCACTCAGACAGCGGTGAGAACAGAGCACCATCACTGAACAGCTGTGGTACGGGTGTGTTGATGGACCCTGATTACTGATATGGGTCCATGTGTTTTGTTCTGAAATCCAATCCTTAAGATTTAAGTCACGGTTGATAAGTTTTAAGTTTAGCTTGAAGCATGTTTAACGTATGAAAGTAAATGTTAGGCTAATTTTCATCATTCATGGTGCAAACGTGGACAAATTGTCCAGAGTCGTTAATAAAAAGGCAAATTAATGATCATTTTCATTCAATATTTTGAGCATTGAGTAAAATTCAAAGCTCATTTTCCAGTTATGTATCATTAAACTGCTGCCAAAAGTGCAGTAAGATAATGTGTTAAGAGAGTGCTATTTAAACTGCAAACCCTGAAAAGAAGTCATGGAAATGCATCTGTATCACATATTTATTTGAGGAAAATTATAGCCTCTTTGTGGGTCTACATAAATCAGATTATTTAGTTGCTACCACTCTATGTTTCATGGAACTTTTTTCCAATATTTTGAGATTATTTTCCATTTACAGCATGCCTTAGAGCATGTCCCCGTAATGAAAAGTTCTACATAGAGGACTGTCTGCCTTACATAAATCAAAGTGAAATCAAAGTGTCCTCATGAATGGGGCCTGTTATATTCAAAATTCTTGAGGATTATGACCATAAGTATGAAATCCAGTCTAATATGGCACAAAGTAAACACATCTAAGGGCCTAAATCTCATGTTAAAGAGAGCAGATAGCAATCTGTACAAATGAAATGTTGGTACAACCGTCATTTGGTTTGACAATACCTTAGCAGTGATTCCAGGGTAGAGATTTCAGTTGCTACACCCATCACTGACAAAGCTGTTACTTGCAACAGTATGGTGGGCAAACTGACATCCTCTCTAGCTCTTTAATAGCCATTACTGGAAGATCCAGTTCCCTAATTTCTGAGGAGATGGCAATAATGCTCTGTTCTTCTAATTCTTTAATTAGCATTACATTACATTAAAATATGATGTGTTATGAAACAGAAAGCCTCTAGAGGATTTAGAAACAGTTGGTCCAAAGAGTGAAGAAACACAATACAAAGATTTTATCTTGGTAAGGTCCCTCCGAAGAAATGAATATGATGAAAAATGATCCCACCATGACTCCATGAATCTACATCAGAGCTCCCAGCTTAGCATCACAAGCTGGGAATCTGCCTTTCTCTGTAGTGCAAAAAGCAAAGATCACTGCTCTGTAGATATAACACCCTGTTTGATAAACTATACACACTCCAGTACAGCTTTAAATATCATCTATATGTTCCTGTCACACAGTATATTTCATATGTTTCCATTCATTTTTACAGCCATTTTTCTAAATAGAATATATTGTTTGATATGTTAAACATTTTTCTACCCACACTCTCTCCTGTCATGAAGATCCTGACAACCTTTAACATTAGCATCCTTAGGTTAAGACCCTCCGCTGTCATGGACCCACAATTTTAGCTGTCAGAAAGTGATATGAGCCAGATTACTTGGATAATAGTTTGATGAGGGGATGAAACCACTCTCATGTCTGTCTGTTAAATATCAAGCCAAGTAATGGGCACGGGTTAGCTTAGCACAGCATAAGCTCAGTGCTGTCCAAATATAAAGAAGTATTAAGGACTTCAGTACTCACAGGAGTTTTATTAGCAGCTACAGCCTTATCTGCATTGTTTAGTATGGCCAATTGCTGATGATTAGACCATACTAGCAAACATACCAATATTACTGATGACCGGTTTTCTAATGGTGTTTATGACCACAGTATGGCAAACATTACAGTCTTCCTTTAATCCATACAAAAGATCAAGTGTAAAAATGAGCTGTGCATGAAATCAGCCAACCCCCTCCTAGCTGTAGCTTTACACAGACATCAGAGTGGTCTCATAAATAACATAGTTTGGTGTTAAATGAAACTTCCCTTTTGTTTAGAAGCTCCAGAGAGGAAGTTGAACAGTTCACTTTTCAGACATCACTGCTCTACACAGTAATTGTCCAACTAATCTACGGCAGAGTTAATGGGAGGTCGGATGTTAACCTCGCAAAGTTGGGACAAAAATAACAGTAAGAAGAAAAACAGAAGAAATAACTTGGAAATCATAGCAGCACGTTTTCTGTCTCTGAATCACTCGGCGGGTGTCACAGTGAGCCCGTGACAGATGACTAGTTGGCACAAAGGACGGTGTAGAAAGTTTGGCCTCTGTCGGTATCTCTACACTCCTACAATTTCATATAGGTATATAAAAAAATTCAACAATATCAAAATAAATTACAGCACATAAATAATTAAAAAAAAAAAAGAAAACAAAAGATTTGGCAACACGAAGTTTCTTCTTTTTGTGGGTTGCTGTGAATATGACCTCTTGTGCGTGTAACTCACTTGCCTTCTGCAAGCCACACACAGGCAAAACAAATATTCAGTATGCTAAGGATTCATTTAGGAATGCCTTTCTGTGATATGCCTGCGGTTTGATACAGATGTGTGCGTATTCCTGTGCTGGACCAATCCTTCGCATAATCATCACCATTTAAGTTTCTTTTTTTAAACACAGAGGGGAACAGATGGCTGCTAGAAGTTTCATCTAAAGGCAGTGAACATGGATGAGAGGCATAAAAAGGGAAAAGGGAGAATAAAGATGTATTTAACTCTGAACTAATCAGGGAGCAGAGTTATAGAAGGGTGGCCAGAGTATACAGTGTGTTAAATATCTTTTACTCAGCTTAAAGCTTACAGCTTTCCCATCTGTCTACTCACTCGTGGCCACAGTCACAGATTCAGGTCCAGTGGTAGATCTTGAGCAGCGAGCAGAACATTTTGTTCATGTGATTTGTTTTTTTTGTTTAATGGACATGTATTTTGACAGTCTGTAGCGCATTTACACGTGGGGACAAGGAGAGAGGTTGTACATTACCACTCTGTCAGGGATCGGACAGTGTGGGGAAATAGTAGTGGAGACAGCAACGAGGAGCAGAGACAACAGGTTGTGATGATCAGAAGAGGTCCAATCAATGCCACTATGTCTGTATCAAGTAAAAGACAAACACTGGAAAAGCCAAGGAGGAGGACTTGACTGGATAATACAGTCCCAGTTCCAGCTTCTCTTTAGGTCACAAAAATCTCAGCATCCTCTCCAGGTTTCAGTTATCCAGTGCCTCGGCACACACGATGCTGCCATATAGCTGCTGTGGGTCCGGATGCGTCTGCACCCGCTCCTCTGCCTCGCTGTCTGTGCTGCCCTCACTGTCGAGGCGTGGAGACGGGTGACAGGGACCAGACAGACTGGGGTAGAGGGCGGTGGCAGGCAGTGGGCTGGGGAGGAGGTCCTCATCTGAGCTGAGAAAGTCCCCCTCAGCAGAGGCGGGACTGGTCAGGCAGAGATCCTGGTAGGTGGTGCTTCCCCCTCCACCGGTGACCCTGGAGCTGAGGGTCGCCTTCTGCCCTCGCAACTGCCTGATCTGAGAACAGAGAAGGTGGTTTTTACTAAAGGTAGGCTTGCTGTGTTTTCCCCCCTCAGTAGATCTCAATAAAATCATCAGAAAACACAATCTGTTACACCATCTTTTACAATCGTTCTCCTGATATACTGAATGTTCCTACTGAACATGCTCACATATATGTAGAGCTTTGCTTTAAACGTATTGTATTTGTTGTTGACTATTTTCAACAGCAGACAAACACTTTTGGTGACTAGGCGAGTATTAATGGCAGCAGCACGGCACATATACTACAGTACTTCTGGGCCCTATTCCAGGAAGCACGTTCAACAAACTGAGTTTAAAAATAAACTCAGAGCTGATTAACTCGACAACTCTGAGTTTCCTGTTTCAAAAAGGCTGATCAGAGTATGCTCATGTGTGTGTGAGTAGAGAAAAAAAGCCATCATCAATGGAGCTCCAATACCAGAATCCACCATGGCAACAGGTACATAAAGAGCAGAGCCTCCATTTTAATCCAGTGGACTGAACAGTATGAACACATGACCGTGATATTTATCTTTAAAAAGTGAGGGAAGAGTGGATAGACCCACTGAGACTGATTTAAGTGATTTTCAGTGGGAAATATGTTGAGGTTCAGACCGAATTTCAGACACTTTAATGACCGAATCTCAACGTGTTCAGAACACTGCAGTCTGCTTTTAAAATCTCACTTTAAAGTATATTCAGTTCAGTTTTAGATTCTTAAATTTCACTTCACACCATCTCCAAGATCCAACTGTAACAGACATTTTTCCATCAGTGTAACCGATAACAACATGACAAATGATTGATCATTGATTAGTGTGTTACATGTCTAAAGTTTTATTCAGGTAAGTTTTATTTGGCATCTCTGGCGTAGTTCTCAAATGGTTTCCATCATACTTATCTCACAGACACTTCTGAATTCATATTAACAACTTTATGCCCTCATCTGCACCCCTCATATGTGGAGTCCCTCAAGGCTCCATTCTTGGACCAGTATATGTGTGTTACCCCTGTGCCATCTGCGTAACAGTTTCAAAGGAATTTCCTACCATTGCTATGCTGAAGATACAATGCTGTTGTACTTTTCTGTGAAGCCCAACAACCTCAACAGCCTCTCTTACCTTGGTGAATGTGTCAGTGTCGTTATTAATTGAAGGTCTTGAAATTTCCACCATCTCAATCCTGGTAAAACTGAGGTTCTTGTGTTTGGTTGGAATAAATATAAGACTGTTTGATGTTCTTATTTTTAATGTGTGGTTTTATTCAAACTGAGAAGCACTTTAACTGTGTGTTTTAAAAAAATGGTATCCAAATAAAGTTATTAATGCTATTATTAACATAGAGTAAATGTTTCTAGTGCAGGGAAACTGGCTGACAGCTGCATTACTGTCCACAGCATCAAAGAGTTAGAAACATGTAGACTATAGATTTTATTCTGAGCTGATAATAAATCTGCTACTTAATCAGTGTCTCCGTCCCTATACTGGTGACATAAATAAATACATAAATAAAAACAAACTAACATCTAACTGGGAATTCAGTGTTTGTAAAAATGTAAACTTCTGCAATTTAATCTGCTACATTATGTAGTTTGACAGTGACTTTAGGAAATGAATCAGTGTTCGTCAGGTGGTACAGGTGTAGCAGGAGGGGCGGAGTCAGAGAGAAACTCAGTTTGTTGAAGAAAACCTGCCAGTGAGCAGTTTAAGTTTGTGAGTCTGTCAGCCCGGTGACTGACTCAGAGTTTAAGTAAACTCTCTGTCAGGAACAGAAAACCTGACGTTTTCCTCACCTCAGGGTTAACAAACTCACAACTAAACCTGCTTCCTGGAATAGGGTCCTGCTTAGTTCATTAACAAAGAGGCTGAAATGTTGTTCATCATCTAGAAAAAAAGTGAAAAGCATTGGGTGTAAAGAGTTTGCTACAGAGAGGATTTTCTTGGTCCCCCAGAAAAATGCATCCAAATCCAAAGGAAGTTTACCACAGTTTGCTAATTGGGAATTTCATTTACTCAAGCATAAAGTACTTTATTGTTTATTTAATGGCCAGAAATAAAAGCAAAATGCACAGATTTCTGACAAATGCCTTCACTGTACACAAAGTGAACACACTTACATGCACAGTCATCTCTCAAAGGCTGACCCTGTCCTAGAAAAATCCCTGAAGTGATATAATTTACAGTATTTACATTTCTGGGTAAAAGAAAATCTCTGCCATCTGCAAAAATGACAAATAAGTCACATAATAACTTCTTTATATGGAAATTTAATAGCACTGTTCAACAGTATGTCCATGCATTACACAGTATTATCTTAAAAATTCTCCTCCCCAATACCCATTAACAAATGGTTGTGAGAGGAGTTTACCATCTGTGAAATTTAGGGGTCAAGAATTTTGTCATAACAGGACAAATTATTTTATGATATACAGCTATAGTGTGAGGTTTTCAAATGGTATTAAACAAGCTTGACAGTTCTTTGCAAAACCACTAAATGTCAGGTGCTTTTTTAAACAGGTTATTGGGTGTTTAAAAAAACTGTGAAACCCATTGATGCATATTTTTCATTACCATTAAAAGATGTGCAAATAGAGCTGTGGGGTCTTTACAGCTAAATCAGAGCATGCACCTGACAGTAGCGTGAAGTGGGTGCTCTAATTTGAATTAAATTTAAATGGGGAAAAAAAAAAGTTGCATTGAACAAATTCTAACATACAAAAAGATGTGGTTGCATATTTCTGCTCCATGGCTGATGTCGAACTAGCAGTGCGCTGAGGTTATTCTTTTAAACAGCAGAGCTACACACCACTTTTCACATGCATGCCTTTTGCATGTTAACTTGAGCGTACCACAGTGACTCATGACAAATCTCAGAGGTTTTAGTTTTCCCCTGATACACTCAGGCTAGCTGCAGGGTGGGGAGGTGGGGGGGAGGGGGAAAGCGGTGGTTAACCAGTGGAAATGTTTTGACTGTCTGACTGCTCTTCAAGCTACAGCAGAGAGACATAAGAAAGCACCAGGCATTATAGGTTAAAATCTTTTGATTCTTTATTATAAACAGGTTAATTAATATCAAAATTAGCAGATCAATATGTCCCAAATGCTATGAAACATTATTTGTTTTTGCAAAGCTGAGCAAAATTGATGTCCACCGGACTCAAAACACCAAAAATAAATGAATAAAATGTATAAATAACTGTGTAAAATTAATTCAGCTGTTCTATATAAAATGGCTTATTATGTGTCACCGCTGCCAATATGACTCAATTGTATCATGATAGTTTACGGCTCTATACTGAGATTTTTCTAAATGGTTCATTGCTTCCTCATCTGTACTCACGCAAGTTTCAGTCTCATTTATAAAACCACTGCTTTGATCAAAAGAGGTGGGGAGAGAAGAAGAAAAGAGGAGAGGAGCGCTAAAGGGCAGGGCCGTCTCATCACGCCCCCTCACTCTAAAGTTTAAGCACACTCCTTCCTCCTAGTCACGCACAGACACTCTCTGAATGAACAAACCCAGCGTGTATGCTGACTGATAACTTTGTATCTACGATCGGGGTTGGAAATTATCCTCATGAACCCAAGATATTACTAAATTTTGTGAAATTAAACCATAAAAATGGACAAAACTGGAGCTGCGATACATATTTTTTTAACCAGACAACAACAGAGAATGAACTTTTGGATACAGGTGTGGGCTCACCGGTAATGGACCAAAAAAAAAAAAAAAACACCTTTATGAGTGGGATACATTTATTCTCTTCAGCCTCCCTCTTTCAGAATTAAAGTTCAGTGTGAACCGAATGATGAGAACACAGCTGTTGAGAAGAACACTGGTCTCTTGTTACAAGAAAGACACTGAAACAACTGAGCGTGTGTTGGGGTGGAAGTGGTATCTCTTCTGAGGCTGCACATAGAAGACAAGATTCATCTGTGGTTTAAAGCTGCAGGATATCTTATACACACAATGTGCATCTGTTTGTCACACGCCATTTTAAGAAAAACAGTTACAGTGAAAGAAATTATTCAATTATTAGAGCTTGTATTCTTGAAACCTCTAATAAATGACAACATAAGTACACACAAGTATGAGAGAAAATGAGTTAAATGGACATCTAAAGGGCAGAAATACTTGTGAATCTCTTGTAGGAAGCAAGACAGGTTGAAAACTGAGGCTAGGGTTAAAAAAGGTCAGGGTTTTTCCCTATTCATTTTCTCCTATTGAAGAAACAATCAACCAATTAGTTTAGTAGCTGAGATTAAGGATGTCATATTCGTTCAAAATTAAAAGTGATGAATGAATGAAATAATGAATGAATGAATTTAATAAATCCTAGGTAAACATCCAGAAATGTTTTAGTATGCCAATGACAACATCATAAAATGGTTTTAATAATTTGAGTGCTTACAATTGAGCTGCTTTTGCTTTTAAAATGTGGAGAAGACATTGGCTGGGATTATTTGTTTAGGATTGGTTGTAATTATTGGTGCTACTCTGTCGTCTTCTTCTTCTTCTTCTGGCTGCTCCCTTTAGGGGTCGCCAGAGCGGATCATCTGCTTCTATCTCACCCTATCCCTTCATCTTCTGTCACACTAACCCCCTGCATGTCCTACATCCATGGATTTTCTCTGTTGTCTTCTTCTTTTCCTCCTGTCTGGCAGCTCCATATTAACTCATATATGCCTCCTCTGCACATGTCCAAACCATCTCAGCTTTGCCTCTCTAACTTTGTCTCCAAATCACTCAACGTGAGTTGTCCCTCTTTTGTACTTATTTCTAATCCTGGTTGCTCCCAGGATTAGATGTTAGCATCTTCAGCTCTGCTTCCTGTCTTTTTGTTAGAGCCACCGTCTCCAAACATTTATCATAGCAGGTCTCACTACCATCTTGTAAACCTTCCCTTTCACTCTTGTTGCTCTCCTTCTGTCACAAATCACCCCTGAAACTTGTCTCCACCTTGCCTGCATTCTCTTCTTCTTCACCTCTCTTAGGTACTGTGTTGCTCTGGATGGTTGACCCTGGGTATTTAACTCATCCACCTTCACAAACTCTACCCCTTGCAGCTTCACTGTTACACCTGTCTCCCACTCAGTTGCACACATGTATTCTGTCTTGCTTCTACTGACTTTCATTCTTCTTCTATCCAGTACATACCTCCACCCCTCCAGGGTCTCTCCCACCTGCTCCATACTCTCACTGCAGATAACAATGATGTCTGCAAACATCATAGTCCACAGAGAATCCTACCTGACCTCATCTGCCAGTCTGTCCATCACCACTGCAACCAAGAAGAATCTCAGAGCCAATCCCTGATGTAATGTCACCCCCATCTTGAACCCATCTGTCACTCTTACTGCACACCTCACCACCCTCACATGCTTCTCTGCCACTCCCGGCATCCTCATCCATTACCACAGTTCCTCTCTTGGCACCTTATCAAATGCTTTTATCTAGATCCACGAAGATACAGTGCAACTCTTTCTGACTTTCTCTATACGTCTCCATCAAAACTCTCAAAGCAAACATCACATCCGTAGCGCTCGTTCTCAGCATGAAGCCATACTGCTGCTCGCTGACTGTCAGCTCTCTTCTTAACCTAACTTCGACAGCTCTTTCTCAAAGCTTCATGGTATGGCTCATCAACTTTGCCCCTCTGTAGTTACTACAGCTCTGCACATCACCCTTGTTCCTGAAAAATCAGTTCCAGTATGCTTCTTTATGCCTCAGGCATCCTCTCACTCTCCAAGATTGTGTTAAATAATCTGGTTAAAAAGCCCACAGCCTGGGTTTCTACTCTGCCCTTGGATTCTTTCTATTTAATGGTGTCTTGGAAACCTATTTGGGCTGGACATAATTTTATGCATGACAAAATCAAAGTCAACCCACGGTTCTAGCCAGTGGTTGATCACCTGGTGCTGTGCCATGCTGAGCTCATCTTGTGCTGGGCTGAGAATTTCATTGGTTGGTTATCACTACAATTGTCAAGTGGACGCGCATGCCGCCCATCACCGATACCAGACTCTGATGTTTTTTTCTCTTGCTAGATCGCTCCATTACAGGTGGATCTATAACCAGGCACAGTCAATTTCATTCACAATGTGCACGCGCACTAAACATAAAATCCCAGGAACTAAGAGAGGCCTTAGAGGAAAAAGGTCAGGTCGACACAGCCCGCAAGGATTGTGAATATCACTACAGTTCAGAGGTGAGTTCTAGTTACATATGTATATTCTGATATACAACCCTATGAAAAATTAAATTACACGTCATGACTGAATAGCTTATAGAACAACATTTAGCAGCAATAGCTTTAAATAATCATTTTCTGTCTGACTTTATCAATCTCTCACATCAATGTAGTAGACTTTCATTGAGTTCATTGAGGTTTGTGGGCCTTTGTTGATGCACAGCGCTCTCAAGGTCACACCACAGCACTTTTATAGGCTTGAGCTCTGGACTTTGACCTCAGTGCAGCACCTTGATTTTTTTCTTTTTCACAGCTTTTCTGTTGCAGGTTTGCCACTGTGTTTGGGATCACTGTCCTGTTGCATGCCCCGATTTGGATGACTCTTTATTGGGCACGTGGACAGATGAGCTTGCATTGACTCCAGAATAGATAGACAAATTTATTTCAAACATTTAAAAGAAAAATTAGAATAAATACTTTGGTATACAGGGGTGTTAATGGTTGACTCAATGACTGCAAAGTAACCACATCCTGTGGCTGCAAAACAAACCTGAATCCCCCCTCCACCATCATGTTTGCCAGTTTGTATGAGGTGTTTGTACTGATATGCTGTGTTTGGTTTTTACCAGATGTGATGCTGTGCATTATGGCTTAACATCACCACTTTGTTCTTGTCAGTCCAAATCAAAGGAAATTGTTGAAGATGTCTTGTGGTTTGTTCATATGTATCTTTTTAAACCTAAGCCATGTTGCCATGTTCTTTTTAGAGAGAAGACGCTTTCTCCTGGCAGCCCTTCCAAACAAGCCATATTTGTTCAGTCTTTTTCTAATTGTACTGTCATGAACTTTAACATTTAACATGCTAACGGAGGTCTGTAGAGTCTGTGATGGAGCTCTTGGCAAGTATCATGACCATTTTCTACTTGTGAATAATCTTTCTCACTGTAGAATGAAGGGCTTCAGTTTATTTGGAAATGGATTTATAGCCCTTCCCGGACTGATGGGCATCAACAATTGCTTCTCTAAGATCATTCTGATGTCTTTCCTCCTTGGCACTGTGTTTGCCATAAATTATTCATCTTTTTTGTTTTTCCACTGTAGCAAACTGTCTATTGGTTTGAACTACTTAGGGCCCAAGCACAGAGTGTGAAGGGCCTATTGTAATTGTTCTATTTTTTTTATTATTATTCAGACAAATGAAATGCCTTTTTGAGGGCCTAAACATGCTCAAAAACTCATGGAATTCTGCACGTGTGTCAGGTCTGGTATGTATTTTAATGGTGTCACACATGGTCCTTCCAAAATGACTCTATAGCACCACCTTTAATTCAAGCCCCTCTGGTGTGTTTCACGTACATGTATGAAATTTGGTACACATATGTAACATGTCAGAGCACACAAAAAAAATCCTCTTGGAGTGATAGCCCTACACCCAACAGGAAGTCTGTCATTTTGAATTAGTGTGAAGTGTGATTTTTCTGGTGTTTTTTTGCCATTATCTGGCCTCGTATTTAGTCTACCGGGCTAAAAACATTCAGGTGACCGTGAAATGTAGCATTGGTCGACCACATCCTCAGCTGCTGAACCTTTTTTTTGCCCATTGACAAATCAGTTAACAAACAAACATGGACAGAGAGTGTGCTTGAATATATGGAGAAGTATGTCCCACCTCGTTCTTGAGCTCAGCAATCTGGTCCCGGAGCTGATTGATGTACTGTCTGGAGTCAGAGTGGTTCAGCTGGCCCTGGATCAGCCCTTCCTCCTTCTAAAAAACACATTTCAGACACACAAGGTTAAGCCTGAATTCACTTTAATACATTTATCACTTCTAAATTTTATGTATATACAAGGATACATCCAGACAGACATGGAGGCACATGGACACACCTGAATCTCGAGTTCAGCAATCTTCTGCCTGAGTTCAGCCATTGCAGCCATGCTGTCAGCTTCCCTCAGTCGCACAGCCATCACCTCCTCTTTACTCTACGTGCATCACAGGGGAGGGAGGAAACCATAAAACAACATTTTCTGGTTAGTAGGTGAACATTGTGGATAACAATTATTTGCTTGATTTCAATTATAGATAGTAAAAATGCACCATAAATTGAAAAAAAATTGCCCATAAAGTGCCCATCCACTACATTCTGCTCTGACCTCTATCTGCCATTCTAGGCCTCCTCTATCAAACCTGTCAACTTGTTTCAGAATGAATCCCCAGAATTTATGCTCACTCAACGTGAGTTGTCCCTCTTTTGTACTTATTTCTAAGACCATTTTTCAACATTATTTCTATTCTCGCTTCCATTTTCTTGTTATCCTTCTCTGTTCCTGCCATCTTTTTAATCCGTTTCAATCCATGTCTTCATTTCTGGTTGTTTTTTCATCCAAAATTTAGTTTGCATAACAGATTTTAGTTTCTCATTTATGTTATGTTAAGCTTTAATAGGAAAATGCTGCTCTCCCTATCACTCTTTTTCTGTTAAATCTCCCCTATTGTATACTCCTCCTCTGCCTCTCTTTCTTCCTGTCTTCCTTTCACTTCCAGACCTTGCAGTCCGACTCTGCCTGTTTCCTTTTCATCTCGCTGAGTTGGGCCTGCAGAGCTTTGTTCTGATTGGCCAGCATCTGGAGTCGGTCCTGCAGGGCAGAGCGTTCCTGCTCGTGGCGTCCAATCAGTTTGCTGTGAATCTGGTTCTAGAGTAAAATATGAAATTGAATGGGAGATGGTGAGAGTAGAGCCCTTACATTTCCAATACTCAGTAAATCATTATTATTATTATTATTATTATTATTATTATTATTATTATTATTATTATTATTATTATTTTAATTCTGAAAATTAAACACAAGTTCCTAAAAATCCAAGAGTGGATTTTAATTAAAAAAAACAAAAAACAAAGACAAAAAACATGGCACTTGTTTAATTACTTGTTTAATTTACTTGTTTGTTTAATTTTCATTGTGTACATGTCAGGCACAATACATAAATAAAAAAACAAAATAAAACGCATTTTTTTTCTTTTTCAGTTAGTTCACTCCTGCAATATCCCAACACCACAGGAGCAATTCTACCTTGTTCGGTAAATTATCACCTATAAATGTAATCCTATAAATGTGTGAAACAAACAAACAGTGCTGACTGTTACATGTCATACGTATGTCGTATATATCAGAAAAGGACATGACCATTCATAATTACATTATTGCTGTATGGCAGTGTCAAGTTGTATAGTACCTACCTGGCTCTCCAGCTGCAGGGCTTTCAGTTTAACCTCACGGAGCTCAGCCTGGGCTTGAGCCTCCCTCAGTCTAACTGTCATCAGTTTGTCCTGCAACTCATTCATGGCGTTCTTCTTTGGTGATTCCTTCCAGTGCCCGCCACCACCACCAGTGCTGCTGCTACGGGACATATGATGCTGCAGAACCAAAGAGTAAATGGGTATAAGTGCCTGCTGGTACATTGGTGGTCTATAAGAACGTGCATACGCAGGTGAGAAAACTGTTTCTGTTTTACCTGCCAACGCTGGTTCAGCTCAGTGACCGTGTCCTGCATCTCTCTGAATGAGCGCAGTGTCTCCAACTCCCTCAGCTTCATCTGCTTCACCTCCTCCTGCAGGGTTGCCATGTTGTTCTCATCTGGCAGGCAGCTGCTCCTCTAGATGGTAAACATTTCCCATTTACAGTTTAGTGAGTTTAACTATGCAACAGACAGCAAAAAGGGTTCTGTGAGGCTGTACATGGGCAAAGGTTTATGAGGAAGAGAATCCTTATTAGACTTCAGTGAAATAAATTTGGTGATTAACACAGAATGTACCACAATACCTTTATTATTATTATTAATAATGACTTTATTTGTGTAAGACTTTTTTATAACTCATGGTTACAAAGTGCTTTACAATTTAAAGAAGCGTATGATCCTAACATACAATACCTACAAACAAACATGAGCTTGATCATGTAGGACTTTGCATGTGATTACTACAATGTTAAAATTATTTCTAAATCTCACTGGAAGGCAAGAAAAGAAAGTAATAATAGGAGTGATGTGTGAGCACTGGCTAGTTTTTGTTAGCAGCCTAGGATCAACTGAAGATGGGCTACGGAGAACTGAGGGATGTACATGAAAAGGGAGATAAAATAATCCTTTTTTTTTGGATAAAAGTTTAAAATTATTGACTGTCAGGAAAGGTTTGATTTTTTTTTCTAAATTTCTTAGATAAAAAAAAAAAGACTGGATAAATGTAGAGCTCTATAGGTTAAAATCCAAATGCTGGTCAAAAATAGTATCAAGATTCTTGGCAGATGATTTGATACTGGTGACGAGGGGGCCAATGCAGCGACTGACCTGCTTAGTGACACTGCCAAACACAAGAACCTCTGTTTTGATCAGGTATTACACTTGCTAAATATAACCATGTTTATCATACCAAAAAAATTCTAAGCAGCACTTCACACAAATAAGAGGAAGCTGATGTAATTATTTTGCAGCTATATGGTCAGATACCAAAGTCCTAGATCAGTAACAACTGTAAACTGATGACCAGGAGTCAGACTTATTAAATTTGATATGAGGGAGGAAAATAATAGTTTTATACAACTATCTGATGTCGGAACAAAATTTCATACATCAAATAGTTGTGCTATTGTTTCATTCTTAACTAAACTAGGAGTTTCAGAAATCTTTGAAACACTGTAAAAGTAAACAATGACAGATGCTTTGCTTTATTGTCAGTTAAAGCTTCAGTAAAATCTTCATCAGAAGGAAGTGGAACTGTTGTGTTCCAACACCTCATTAAGTGAAACTGAAAGCTTGAAAACTGGAACATGTCTGTCGTTTGTTTAGGTGTTTGGATTAAACGTTAGGCAGGTTGGTTAACGG
Source organism: Archocentrus centrarchus (assembly GCF_007364275.1). Lineage (NCBI taxonomy): Eukaryota > Metazoa > Chordata > Actinopteri > Cichliformes > Cichlidae > Archocentrus > Archocentrus centrarchus. The sequence continues at coordinate 25,945,558 of NC_044346.1, read as the reverse complement.
TCAGGCAGACTTTACCACAATCATACGCCTTCTGTCTGCTTGCTGTTCACACTCTGTTCTCTTTCACACAGTTAAAAAAGAAAAGAAAAGAAAAAAGTATGTTTGTGAGCTCACCTTCTCCAGATCTAGCACCTTGTCTTGCATTTCCTTCAGTGCTCCGAGCAGTTCGGCCTCGCGGAGCCTCGACTGCTCCAGCTGGGTCTGCAGATTGCTCACAAACTGTTCTGTGTACTGAAACAAACATCCTGGTATTAAACAGATATAATGTACTCGATACACACTAGTTTTAGATGATTTTGTTGAGCAACTTTTTCTACCTGGTGTTTATTTAGTTCTGAGAATATTAGTTGCTTGAACAGAGCTTAGCTGGGTCAACTTCCATTTTACTGTCATATGCAGACCAGTTCCGCTGCATAACTCAGCTAGGATTACCACAGTGTTGCAATGGGTGAAAACTCTGCTACAGGTTAGCATTATGTATCTTTCTCTTTCAGTTTCTTTTATCTTTAATCTGCTGAGAAAAGAAGAAATGGCACAAAAAAGAGAAATCTACACAGAGATGGACACACGAACTATCAACAAGCTATATTTGGGGAAATAAATGCATATGATTCCAGACTACAGTATTATGTTTATTTTTCGAACAAATAAACCAAAAACATCCGCTATCCACTGCAGCTTGTAAGCATGTGAAAATCTAGACATGTCATCTACGCTTAGAAATGTCTGTAACAAGCTACGACCTTCAAAACAGCCAACAAACTAAATTTAGCTGCCATCAAGGTGCACTTTTGTCCCGCTGTCTGTGATGTCAGTATGCTACTGTACTCTATCGTGTCACCACATCAAGGGGAAATGGCAAAGCTACGAATATGAAAGCAGCCCAAAAAAAAAAAAAAAAAAAAAATTAGAGCTGAGTGGAAAAATACTTTCCAATGAGGCAAATTACAAAAGCTTGAAATTGGGCAAGTACATAGCGTGACTACAAGATTCGTGATTTGTCATTTTTGGCTTCTCAGATTTGGTTATCAAAGAAGACTGAAAGCGTCTGGAGGTGTGGGAACCCTGGTGGGTGATGGGTACCAGCAATCTGAGCTGGAATAAACGCACACGTAACAATGACATCATTTAGAGAAAAATCACTGATGGGAGTTCTTTTTTAAAGTAAAGCAAATGATCATTATAGTGAACTGTCTGCTCCCTTCACGTCATTTGGTTGCTCTTTACACCAACTTGCCACAGAAAGGTGTGAGTTGCTGTGCCTTTAAATATTAACTGTGAAGCTTTGGTTAACTGCACTGGCAAAGACCACGAAACCTTTTTGAGTAAGTCAGTAAAGCTGTCGCTGAACATACAGAAACCATCGCACGTACATTTACTCGCGTGTGGAAAAATAAATGTGGTTTGTCATTTTCGGATTCTCAGGGTGTTTTTCATTAAACCCAATGTGGTGTTTCTAACTAAACTGCACTGCAACACCATATTTAGCAAATCTTTCTTTCTTTCTTTTTTTTTTTTTTAAAAAGCCTCTCATACATATAAAAAATGTTTGAAGCTTCAGTTTTCAGGTTTTTTTTTTGAGCTGAACTTCTCAACTGTGTTACAATAACAATATTAAATCTAAACAATGCTAAATGTAAAATATTTAATTACAAGAAAGGGTCCTGCACTCAAAATGTTACACAAGAACTGTAAACAAACTGTACATGAATTTTCAAAATTAAACTCCTTAAGGAGTAAGTAATAATACATCAGAAGATTAAATTATATTAAAATATTGTTGACACATAGTTTTTGTGGCTGATATAGTGTTACTAACTGTGATGCATTATTATTGTTTGTATTTAGTACAGTCAATAATAATGCATCACAGCTGATACATTAATTACATGTTTCAATGTTAATGTTTGAACGTTACGTGTAAGTCTAGCTGTAAAATAAATGTATAATGTACCTATGAACGGAACAGACTTACAGTAATTATGAATGAAAAAAATAATCATCTCAGAATGTTAAATTAGTCAGCTGATCAGCTTCGTACACAACCAGAGTTTTAACCTTCACAGCCTTCATCAGACTGACTGCATTCCTGTCCATATGTATTTTTAGATAGGAGTAAGTTTCTCCTCTAGAGCACTTTCATTTCATAACCCTTTGTGTTTAAGGTTTCTGAGGCAGCCACATCCATACTGGGTGAAAACTGCAGAAGTCTTTGTGCCTCTTCTGTATGCAAACATCTTACTAAGTCAGTGTGCTGGTGCTAAAACAGAACTTAAGTTAGTTTCATTCTTGGGTGCTGAGCTTTGCACCTTTGCAGGGCTAGCTCATGAATTCTTCACTGATTTTCCTTGAAGGTTCACGAAAAAATACAAATGTGTGAGTCACTGCTTTGGTATCTAAAGGGCATAAAGAAAAATACCAGAAAGAAATCAACACTAATCTGACTAGTGTTTTTATCGGTTTTTCACATGCCGGTGCAAAATATACTGTTGGTACAACACTTCCACCCTGACGTGCCATTACTGTGAGCCAGTCTGACAGTCTGTTCATATCAAGCTGCAACCTCTGGGGCTGAAAAGTGAAGCCAACACAAAGCCTGACTGACCGAGAGGCGTACCGATCCAGCTTTAGTTAATGGCTTCCTACCAGGTCTCACTTCTGTTAATTCATTGTGCTGAACCTCTCAACTGTGCTATTGGCGTTAGTACCTTTTGAGACATTTTAAAGAAATTATCTGACAAATTCTATATTTGTCAAATAAGTTTATTCTCCATTTTTAGTTAGTGGAATTTGAGTGTTTTATGAGACTGTTAGACTACTTAGCAAGTATCGCTACATTGCACCCATGCAATCTAAGCTTGCTAACCAAATTTGCTTGCATTAGCTGATAAGTTTGGACTCCACCCTCTTGTCCAAATATGCTCACTTCTGTGTCCTATCAACATGGCGCCATCAAAATGGTAACATTGAGGCTTGAAAAATGAAGCTTCATAAACCATGTCGTCACAGGGATTGTGTCCTTTCGTCATATACAGTCTATAACTCATACTAAAGATCACCTTTCCTGTGTGACAAGCAAATAAACTTTGATACAATCCGTATATTGACAGTTGAAGACCGAGTAAGCCTTTCGTGTAGTTGTAAAACAGATCTTATACTGACATTAAAGTCTGACCAAATACTGTTGTATTCTAGTAAAATCACTGCTTAAATGTTTGCCCCAAGAACAAATTTGTGTCCAAATTTTGTATTTAATCTGACTAATAGTATGCATGTATGTTAAATACAAAGTTAGAGCAAACATAATACAGCACGAAGAGTACAGGCAGGAGGGAAACAGTTTGCTTTGCTATATCAGTTCATTTATTCATTCACCCTCTGTTGTTGTAGCTCTCTGATGGTGTCCTGTGCTTTCTCGAGGCTCTCGCTGGCTGTGGTGCACTGCTGCCTAACCACTGCCAGCTCTCGCTTGATCACGTAGTTCTCCTCTGCTTCCTGCGCTCTTGTCACCTGACCCTGGAAAAGCATGACCAAAACAGGACGAGGCTCAAAATCATGTGTGTTGTGCAACTTTCAAATTCAGACCATGCAGGGAAAAACGGGTGACTCTAGGCAATACAGCAATATTAAGGTTGTCATATTGTAGATTTTTTAAGTCTTTAATAAATATGTTAACATTTTCATAAACACTTTATTTGCTTTCTTGCAAGGACTTAGCTGAGGATATCAATTACACTCTTATAGCATGATGAGTGGAAACAAAGAAAGAAAGCTGACCTGGCTGCATCTGAAGGCAACAAAAATTTCGCCTGCCAGCACCTTAAAGCTCAGTTATAATGACGCTATAATATCTCTGTTGTTTAACTTGTTTTAAAAGTGAAATTTCAAATTATTTAACTTTTAGCAAGAAAGCAAATAAACGCACTTCACATTTCATTCAAAAATTTCATAACCTATAGGTATTTAAATGGAAATTGGTAATAGTAATAGTATAAACTTTAACATGCCTCATGCAGGAATTGTATAACCTCATCAGGTTCCATCATGGATAAACACTACATGCATTTCAGGGTTAAAGGATGGTATTGTGGGCTAGAAACATATATACAACGTAAACAAAAAGCTTTCATGCACTTTTGGCCGGATACTGTTACGGGAGAGGGAGAGAAGCAGAGCAGGAGAGTAGAGCAGCGAGGTGTGAGTAGGGCAAAGGACAGTGAGGTCAGTGGGAAAGTGGTTACAATACTCTACCTGTATCAGTCTGTCTGCTAGAGCAGCACTCTCCTACAGCGCAACGAAGGAGAGGAACGAGAGGATGAAAACGAGAGATGAAGAGAGTGAAAAGCAGTGGGTCACCAGGAAAGATAAAACACGAGAAAAGACAGGATGAAATTCAAGAGGAGGAAGGAAAGAAAAGGTTGAAAAGATGTTTGTGAGGGAATAAAGAGGCAGCAGTGAGATCACTCAGAGAAGTATTTCACAGAAGAGGCAAAAATTAACAACTGTAGTCTCTCGATTGCTGAGCACTGGAACAGCACCAAAGGTGAGGAACCCCCCCCCCCCCCCCCCCCTCCACACACACACACACACACACACACACACAAACTTGTCAGGGAAAGAAAATCAACAACAGTAAGCTCATCAACTTAAACCCACAGCCGTTACAGCATTTAACTAGATCTCATCAACATGTGAGGCGTGCTAGCTGAGCCTCATCTGCCTTTTCTATCTCGGTGAAATCCATCATTTATATTAGCATTTAGATAAGCTGGAGTCAAAGCCCCTATCTCACCTTCTCCAGAGTCTCGATCCTCTGCTTCAGCAGCCTGTTTTCTGTGCGTAACCTCTGAACACAGAGAGAGGGAAGAGAAGTGCTAAATGCATACTTTACATCACTTTTTAAACATGTCATTGTAATACAAACATGAGATATACGCACCTTAATTTCAATTTGCTCCTCCATTTCTTTGTTCTTGATGGTGGTGTATTCTTTCTCAAGTCTGAAGAGAAATAAAGAATAACAAGAGAAGGCAATGCTACCTCAACATTAAAAGAAAAAAGAACCAAAATGAAAAAACATTAAATATAATGCTTAGTACGCAAAAATCTGAGGCTGACAGAACAGAAAAACAAGTTACTGCAGGACTTAAAGAAAAACAAACAACACCAGACAACACCAGACGTGAGTGTGCTTCAGTTTAGAAACCTTCACATTAGTAAGACAGAAACAAAAATTTCACTTGGTTACATAAAGCCTCCCCAGCTTCAAGTCTGACTATCTGTTAGCTGAATAATGAGCATTCTTACTTCTTCATTCTCTTGGGGTTGTATTTGACCTGGTAGGCCCTGAGGATCAGCTTGTCTGGGCAGCTGTCAAACTGGTGGGGGATCACCTTCTGGAAATGCTGGCAGACCCAGAAGGAGACACATGTCACAAAGATGGTCATTCATATTTAATGAAGATACAGAGACACATTTTTTTTAATGAGTGAAGAAAAACAGCTGAGGACTTACAAATGCCTTGAGGCAAGCCAGCAGCTGCTGCTGCTTTTTCTTTTTAGACTAAGATCTATTTAATAAACAGTGATTCAATGAAAATAAAGAATATTTATGCTTTAAAAGTAATTGAAAAAAGGCAATCAAACTTCATTCACTGTCACATTTGGAATGTGTAAAAATGTTTGTGCACTTCTGGCGACTGGAAGCAAACACACAGTATCCAAATTAAGTCAAGTTTGCAGCACAAGTCAAAAAAAAAGGGAAATACTCAAGCTGGCAGGTACACATTTAATGTTTTTCCTCAGTTTTGTGATTAATCAAAAGATATTAACAAGATCAAAAATTAAGCTCAAGATCCAATTCACCTGTCTACTTGGGTTTTATTAATAAGCAACAAAAATTAAAAGTTTTCTACTGCATTGATGCATCCAGATCATGAAAGGCACCTGACAGGCACAAAATTTAAACACAAACATAGTGTAAAAATGAACACAATGTCAGTGTTTAATTTCATAGAAAACAATCAGATAAAAGCATGTTGAATAGAAGTGAATGAGAGCAGATTATTTTTATCAAATTAGATCATAACTTTAGATTTGTAGTTCAGGAAGCTCGCGTGCAAAAAGGAAAGTGGGACATTCAGCCTTTGACTCATGGCTGAATCTGTGCACGAAACTACTTTCTGCAGAAAGCACCACAAAGATATGGCTGCCTACCTGTGACATGCCCTCCATGTCCAGCTGAATGAGGTCAGTCTGGTTGTACTGCAGGATGGCCAGGCCTACACGGAAGATAATCTCTAAGCCCTGCAGAGAGGACAGATATTTTACTATATATATACTATATCCTCTGTAAGTTTAAATAACAGATTAGTAAAATTAAACACAGAGTACCAGCCACAAGTTTGGACACAATGGGTGAGTGTGTCCAAACTTTTGACTGGTACTGTATACACAGTCAAAATCAATCTCCCTATATTTAAAAAACATTTACAAAATGTTTCCTACCTCATACATGAAAATATCAAAGATGCGTGTGGCGACAGGAAGAGGGAGGAAAGTGAGAAAAAGGGTGAGGAACCAGGAGGACGCATACATGGAAGTGTGAAAACTCTGGGACCGAAAATGGACATTCAGCTCCGGAAGTTGCTCCTGGAATCACAAAACAGCAAGTTAAAATCTCAAAAAACTAAAATAGACTCAAAGGACAGATCTGAAAAGGAAGCGATGTGCTGAGATTAAAAAAAACAAAAACAAAAAAAAAAAACATCTGCTGCCCCTCTGTGGGCAGGTTTCACACTGCAAGATTCATCATGCATTTAGATGCACTCTCCTGCTTCCTTTTTACCTGTAGCAGATATTCAAATTGGTAGATGCAGAGACCGAGCTCTGCCATGCTGGGCTTGAAGAGCTCCCTCAGCCGGTACTCCTGCATCAGACGAACAAAAACACAAAAGGCCTCCTCCTCTGGCATCTGAGAGGAGGTGAGAGGATTGGTTATAAATTAAGCACAGCTTACTGCTGGACTGTTTATTATACACCAACTCCAATATTTCACAGAAATCTCAAGAGACAAGTTAACTGCACTATAATTTTTCAAAAGCCTGCTACATAAATAACTGTGGTTATAATAGAGAGACTGTTTACAGTGAAGACAGACACACCATACTGAGCCTTAAGGCAAGAATATCCTCATCAGGTTCAGTTTCCTGTAATACAGTATTTGATTATTACCTGCATTAGAAGCAATCCAACAATGAAAGCGCTGCCTTGGCAGTAGCCCACCTCTCGATCCACCAGAGAGTACGCCTGGAAAACATGCACACATACTAGATTTCAGTTTCTATGCTCTGTATTTTTTATAAAAATGACATCTGTATTCCTGTCGGTACTTTTGGACCATGAGCAACAGGACCAACAGGTCACCAGAGGTCCCTTCATTTCCTGAAGAGCTCAGCCAGGGAGCTGATTTGCAGACAGGCAACAGGCTTGTTTCCATGACAGTAAACATATTTCCACATTTTCTTGTATCTCTACAGATTTTTTTTTTCCAGGATCAAAATCACATTAGGAAAGTAAGACTCAGCCAATCAAATCCTTCCATTTTTTGCTGTAGGAGGAAAGATTTCAACACAGCACTCAGATATGCCTGTTAGGTTCTACTTAATCCTACACAGCACTTCCTGACATTCTAAAAACAAATCATCATTTAAAAAATATTTAAAATAGCTTAATATATAACAGATCCAATTTCCCAAATATGAAAATCTACAGCATTTTATGCCACTGTAAATTCATATCTGTATTAAGATTTATCATTTCAGCAATATGACTGAACTTAAAACAAAGATGTAAATTAAAAAAAAAAAATCAAATATGGAGTTGTTATGCATTTATGTGTGGCTTCTTGTGTAATTTGTGCCTGAAGATAACCATGTTATGTCCTGATGCATGCTCAATAAGCCAGTGGAGGAAATCCCAGAAGGCTGATTGTGTTCATCTGGATGCTACAGTCACAATAGGGAAAACAATGGTTGAAGACTATGGCACGACCAAAATTATTGCAACCATTTGCAAGGAACTTGCAAGCTTGTTGCCGTTGAAACGGTTGCTTTGAAGACAGGGACCAGGGCTATAGCCCTCACAGTCAATTGTGATAAAACTGCAATAAAATGGCGTCCATCTGCTTTTAGTTTTTGATCTAAATGGGGTCAAGTTGGCCAGTGATTAACTGTGATAAACTGGTGAAAATTCCACATCTGTTGCCATCTACATACACAGAAATTCACATTCACTACTTAACATTCAGAGTCCAGCCAGAACCTTACAGATCTGAAACAGAATTTCAGAAATAGAGAGAGAAAACAGAGACTCTCCCAGCTGCCATGGGGCAAGAGGCAGGGCACCAGTCTGTCACAGGGCTAACACAGAGAGACAGACAACCATTCACACTCACATTTACACCTATGGGCAATTTAGCATCACCAACTGAATTAAACCCACAAACTGCACGTCTTTGAACTGTGGGAGGAAGCTAGAGTACCTGGAGAGAACCCATGCAGACACATGGAAAACATAAAAACTGCACACAGAAATGGTGTGGAGTTTGGTGGATTTGAACCCAGAACTTTCTTGCTGTGAGGCAGTGCTCCACCGCGCTGCCCAATAAATCACTTCTCAAAAAAAAAAAAAAAAAAAAAAATCCTCACTTTGATAAGTTTGGGTGGTCAAAGGCTGCAGTTCTCACCTTCATGACATTGAAGAGGACCTCCTGACCAAGGCTGTCCTGGCCTTTGAAGAACTCATGCTCAGGGTAGGTGCGGGCAATGTCTCTGCGGATGAGCTTCTCGCAGGGGGAGGACATCTTCAGCAGTTCAGAATACTGGTTCTTTACCGGCATGTCGGTGGCATTGCCCAGCAGCTGCCATACGAGGGCACGAAAATGATGAGGGATGCCCTTCCTGATCAACTCCTGGAAGGCAGGCAGGCAGAGTGAGTGAGTGAGTGAGTGAGTGAGTGAGTGAGTGAGTGAGTGAGTGAGAGAGTGAGTGAGTGAGTGAGTGAGTGAGTGAGTGAGTGAGTGAGTGAGTGAGTGAGTGAGAGAGAGAGAGAGAGAGAGAGAGAGAGAGAGAGAGAGATTTACATACTGAGGGATGTCATTTTACAGATCTCACAGCACCTCTGAAGAAAAGACATGAACACAGACTCAATTATGAAGCGTTAACCTCTTTTATATTAACAAGGACTATCTAGCGTCATTTTGTAATCACACTCAGCTGTAAATTATGATGGATCGCTGTTTTGTATTTTCAGAGTTTACAGGTTGCTTATATATTTTTGCTTGGTTTTCCTATGCTCCCATTCCCCCTGTGCCATTTTTGTTGCCTCTTCTCTCATCCATCTTGTCTACCCTGGGGTTTACTCTTTTTGTGATGAGGACACAGAGACAAGAAAAGGATGGGAGGCAGAAGGCAGACACAGAGGATTTTACTGTTGTAAAAAAGAGCAGCTTCATACTAATAAATTTTTCATTTTGGCTGAATTTGTTAAAGGTTACCAGCTTGATTAGTATCTTAAAGTACAACAAAGCAAGGCTCCAGGAAGACACAAACACATAACACTGCTAGACATGCACACAGCTAAAAAGGGACACGCACTGTGAATTCATGAATAGAAATAAACCAGTCAGTCTGTGAGCATGGCTATAAATGACCAACCAGCCACTTCAAAAGACTGAATGTGAGTCAGAGGGGAAACAAATTAGGAAACTGACTTGTGAAACCTGACCCACCAACTATAAAAATAAAAGGAGGAGGCTCATAATCGCCTTACTGGTGTTCTTATTTTGAAGCATATTCAGTGACTCATTCTCCAGAAAAAGCGTGTGACTTCCTAAATTTTCATTCTCCACCTCCAGTCCCAGACTCTCCCCTCACCTTCAGCAGTTTGTCCTTCTTGCGTCTCCACTCCTCCCATTCATTGACGATGCGGCCCCATAAGATCCAGGTGTCCTCCTCCAGGTGTGACAGGTTTGAGGAGGCCGAGGAGCTGGAGACCAGCGAGGAGCCACTGTTGCGTCGCGAGCCACTCATAGAACGCATGGACTTGGAATCAGCCTCCAGCAACCTGCATGAAGAGAGCAATTATAAGAGGAAGCTGAAATTATGACTGATTATGCGTGTCTGAAAAAAAATGCACAAGAACACACAGGACAGCTTGTTTATGTTACACACTGGAGAGTGACGGTTAAGCTAAGATAAGCAAGACTAATGGCAGGCAGATGTGGCACTCAGGCAGACTGTGACATTGCAAAAAATAAATAAATAAATTTGGAGAGGCAGCAGCAGCCGCAGGGTTTGTTGCCTTAACCCATAACATCAAGCTGAGGCAAGGCTGGGCTTCTACATGAAGATCAAAAAAATAATCTGCCTTTGTACAATGTCAGATTTATGTTTTTCTTGTTTATTTATTTATTTAGGTGGAAGGGGAGGTTTAAGGATTTCCAGTCTGCTACCAAACTATCAGTCTGAGTTTGGAGTGGGGTGAGTGATTTCTTTTAAATCCTTGTGTAGTCTGATGTGCAGCAGGGCAGCAAAAAGCAGAGATGATATGATTAAGAAGGGCAGCTCTTTACTCCAAGGTACGGTCCCACTTTGACCTCAAATGTCTGTTTCTTTTAAGTCACTTCACACCTCTGTCCAGCATGCTGACCCTTCTGCTGGAAGTGGCTGTGAAGCTGAAAATGTAACAGTGCTACTGTTGTTCTTTTTTCAAAGACATTTCTTGAGCTTTTAGCTTGATGAAGTTAATAAAGTCTAATGAAAACAGCTCTTCTGTAGTGGTGTGTTATTTAAGGTAACACATTTATAAACGCATTTGTCATTGCATATTCCAATCCAGAATCTGTTGCTCCTGGTTGTGTGGGATTAAACCTTACCTAACACAGATTAAACCTCAACCTTGAACAGAAAAATCATTTTCCTGAAGCCAGGCAATGAAATCTGTGGATTTATTCCTGGAAAAACAGATCCTGAAAGAACACATTAGCTTTCAGGATACAAGCTGCTTTTTTATAATTTTGGATTATAAAGTTTTATTTTCTGAAGATAATTAAGTAATTTGGTTTTATGACTGAACCCTGTGGTGGTTCTCTGATGAACCTGTGGCCCTACTACTATCAGGACTATAACAGAGGCTACACAATTCAGTTGCAATAATCAGAAAACCAGAAAGATTGTGTTTGCTAGAAATCCTATTTCCCGTCATGTCTGACACCATATTAGCCAGATGTCAAAAAAGTAATTTCACTGAGAATTTGTGCCTTTCTTCTCTTTTTTTAACACTAAACCATGTCCTGAGATGAATACATAGTTGTATTCAAGGATTTGGGTAGAGTGTTTACCTACTCTAAAGTAAGTGAAAATGGCACTTAAACAATCCTGGAAAGAAACTGTTGAGAGACTTCTATAACACCACAGATGCTCCTCGCTGCAAAGAGCTTTTCATCACAGTTGAATTCCACAACACAAACATGACAACACAATCTCTGATATCACATATACTGATTTATTTAGCATTTGCTGAAATACATTAGTTCTATCTGTAGCACAAAGTTAACTTTTGTATGTTCCAGTCTTAAATTACTTTATGTTATTTCCTAGTAACTTCTGATGCTTGAGGGGGGGGGGGGGGGGGGGGGGGGGGTTCAGCTGCTGAAGACTGTTGGCATCAAATGAGCAAAAGATGCATTTGGGAATTCCGTACTATTTCTTTTGATTCCCGACTTTAGTTGCATTTGATTACGGTTAAGCTGAAGTCACTATTAAACTAACAGCTGGCTTAGAGTGCATGTTCTTCTTGTGTGTCTAAATTGATCTGATCAGCCAGTATTTTAGCCCCCCTTTATCTCTTTGCTAGGCCAGTCTTTGGTTTATTTAAGCTGAATTTGAGATTGGTCTGTTTGTTAGTTTGTTATATTATCCTGTGTTGTCATTTCAACTTGAATTTAACCATGTATTTGATCTAGTAAGGGCCAATAATAATTACATTTTTGTAAAAATTTTATTTATGTTTTAAAATATATAAAATAAAGCCTACTTTTTCAAAGACTATTCTGTGTCCTCATGCTTATCCAGCTTGGTCCCTCACAGGATCTACAGCTGTGTTCAGAAGTTTACATGCATTCATCATGGGCATGAATATTGTGGTAATTCTCCAACCACAACTGTACAACTTGAATTAGTAGAATAAGTAAATCTGCTGAGGAAAAATTTGCTTATTTTGGGTCAAAGTTGCCAACCTTTAAATGGCTTTCATTATATTTGCCTGGTGATTCTAACAGAAGTTTATGCTTGCAGTTGTCCTTGCGCTCAGTGGTGTGTGCCAAATGTGAAGTCATAACTTCTGGCATGCAATACGCTTTAGTGTCATTTCGGCTTGTTGCATACCCCCCCCCCCTCTGAACAGGTCAGTCGCTACGGGCATATCTATGACAAATCAGTGTAGGAGGAGACGTCTTTGAAGGTTTTCTGCAGAACACTTAGTAAGACAAGAAACGCCCACTTTGATTATAATGCTGTGTTGTCACATTTGCATGCATCAAACATAAACATGGCTTAAATGTGCAGTTTTTATGTCCTTGTAAAAAGTGAAATCAAACATAAAGCTATTGCCCAGTTTTAGTTTTTTTTGTTTGTTTTTTTAGATTTAGTCTTGTGTGGCATTACAAACATGGCTTCTTAAGGACTTTGATCTGACTGGGTTCCTACACCAAAAAAGCATTATGCTCACTACTTTGAAAAATACTCATGTCATGCAGTGTTCATGCAAACAATCAACCAAACTTTGGGCCGATTCAGTCACAGTGAAGCTGAATAACTGCCGTGTTTTCAGTTCAGCAGCTTAACAATAATGGAGACTATTGATCTTACCTGTTCTGCTCCTCCAGTTTGGCCAGCAGCTCCAATTCATCAGGACTAAGGTTCTCCGAGTCTGCTGGAGAGGCTGCAGGTGCTGACAGCACTGCATCATGGGAAGAGGAATCTGGGCTGAGCACAGGGCTGCCATTCGATGAGGGGTCTGGATCCATGCCAGTTGGGGAGGAGGGGCACTCGAGCTGAGGGGGAGCCCCACCAGAGCCCTCTCTTTCTGGGCTGCCGCTGGGGATAGACATGATGCGGAGGTTGGAGAGGGGTCAGTGAAGCAGTGCACGTGTGCTAAGAGGGTCTCCCAGTCTCACTGTACGTCTCCCCCCTTAATGAGCCTGGCTGTTGCCTGATTAGCCACCAGGCAAGCCTATATGATCAGAGGTCTTTAAACCTGTCAAGAATAAAAAATAAAACCTTATTAAAAAAGTGACCAAACATAAATAAACAAAAACAAAGCTAATTTAGTTCATGTCACTAGAAACTAACTGCATTGAGAACATTAAGAAAAACAAATAAACCATCAAAAAATGAGATTTGTCCAGCTCAGGCATCAAAGGCACATTTTTATGAGATATTTTATTTGCTTTGTGCTACACTTGGTGCAGTTCTGTAACCAATAATCCAGAACATGAAAAAGTAGATTTTAAGATTTTATTTAATTCATTCTTGACCATTAAGTTAAAGATAGTCACCCTCACACTGAATACAAATTCAATTTCAGAAAAGACTTGACTTTTATTTTTTATTAATTTAACTTTTGAAATCTACCTTGCCCAGCTTTTCAATAGATTAAACCTGGTGAGCTAAAGAAACCAATTTATGATTATTTGATTAAAAATGATATGGTAACAGGGTTAAAATTAGAGTAACAGAGTTGCACAGGATAACATGGTTGATTATGTTTATTTGTAGATTACTCAGGACCACAGAAAAGTTTAATAATATTTTATATATTTTTAACATTTTTGTTTTATATCTATGGTAATGGGTTACAAGTATAGTAACACAGTTTCAAATCAATGGTAAAATTAGTTTTTCTCAGAAAACAGACATTACGTGTGGAATGTAATGGATGGTGAAAGTCAAGGATAAATGCCATTATAAAAAGAAGGAAAGCTTGAAATTAATTTGTTTTCTTTTGGTGATAATGGGTAACAGGGTTGTATTGGTTAAAATAACACCCCTAATCTTGTCAGAAAAGATTGGAAGAGTACAAAATATATGAAAGGACTGACCTTTGGTCTATCCAAGGTGTTATCACGTCACTTCCTTTTTGTCAAGAACGCGGTACAGGAGAAAATGCCAATTTGGGCAAAATATATTTTTGAAATAATATTTTGAAACAATTTTTTCCACAGCTACATTTAAATTTTGTCTCAGGACAGGTATAATTTACACAACAAAATTATGTTCTAGTATTTTGTGCATGGATTATTTTCAAATTCATAGGTGGGACAGAAAATGTTCTTCAATTCTTCAAGGGGTCACACCCATGCCATGTAGGCATGGCCCACAAGGGGTCATACTCGGCCTACATGGCAGATAAATATTAGGGATGTGCCATGGTATATGATATTATCAGCATAAATTTTTACATGATATAAAAGTATTATATCATGATATCAAAAGATATAGATGCCCCGCATTCATGTTCCCTAGCCACACAACAACAAAATAAGCCCGAGCATGTCTGATAGTGAGAGCTGCGTATCAGCATCCAATGATGGTAAAAAAGGGAGCTGGGAGCTCCTTCAACAACCTCAACAACAAAACTTTGTAAATATGCAACAAAAGCATTCCTGCTAAAGGTGAAAACCACAAACTTGCTTCACCACTTGAGGCAAAAAAAAAAAAAGAAAAAAGAAAAAAAGAAAAGAAAACAGGCCATGAAGGAGGAGATGCTAGCAGCTGGTGATGTGCAACCCAAAAGTAAACAAAAGACTCCACCAAGCATGGCTGGAGCACTCGCTAGTTGCACTCCATATGACAGGAAGAGCAAAGGTGGATGGAAATTACTAATGTGGTTACATGATGTAAAAAAGTTTAAGCAACTGGTTAAAAAGCTCAGCTCAAAATACAACATCTCAGGTAGAAACTATTTTTCAATTGTGAAAATACTGTGCAGGCTCTTGAGGAGTTACATGGTTGAGTTACTTTTTTGTTAAAGTGTTAAGCAGTTATGTTACTTCTACTTAAGATTTACAGGGAAAACACTACCTAAGCTACTTTTGTTCTTATAGTTGACTTTTGCTGTGTCACTACTATTGCACTATAATGCTGCTGCTGGCACCTTGTAGCAATAGATTCAGACTTTGAATTAGGTAGTCTGTCAGCATGACAGTAAGTCACTGGAAAAGGAGGCTGGAAAATGTCCTTCATTTTGTTCGCACCAATACGTGCTGCTGTCTGCAAGCTGCAAGCACCAATAAAACTCTGTTCAGTATTTTTTTCTATACCGGCTGAAATGTTATCACAAATCCTTGAAATATAATGATATAATTTTGAGGCTATATTTCCCACACCTAATAGTCTATACCCCAATAGTAGATTACATTTAAGAGTTAATACAACATTAAACATAGCTTTGAACCTCATCAATCAGTTTTACTGATTACAAATTACAAAATTGGTTGAGGGCCAGATGGCACCCTATTACCAGGCTGACTTGGCCTCTGGGGTGTACGTTTAGATTCACTGCTCTATGAAGGATAAACAAGGTGAACCCAACAAATGAATATAGAACAATGGGATATACTAATAATCAAGAGTTTGAGCAATTAATCAGCTAATATGAAGCTAATATTCTTTCATGGGGTCTATCCATCTACCCTGCTTCTAATTTGTAAGTAGTGTTGATTTAGAGATTTTATTTTCTGGTGCTGCTTGTTTCCTATATTTAGCTTACTCGCCAATATGTTTCTGTGTTAAATATGTATTGGAAAACATATCATTCTCTGAGACAATAAGACTATCTAAGTAGACTTTATAGTTTTGTCCAAGCACAAATATCCTTTTAATTAATTTACTCACTCTCACTCTCCCCATTGTTTCTAAATTTTGTATTAGGATTAATTATAGATGAACCAAAGATGCACATTAAAATGCTAATAATGCCCCTCCACACCCTGTTGCAAATAAATGCTTAAAGCATTTTAGGCAGTGGCTTTAGGCAGTCTCTGTAATGATACCATCCTGACTAAAAGCATCGTGGTTCATCACTGCAGATAAACTCTGATGAGAGAGGCGGTTTTGCCATGCCAAGCTAGAGAGCGGAATCAGTGCTCCTGATATGACTGGTGTGATATACACATTTGAGGAAACTAATGTGGTTTATTCAGAGACAATCACAACTTTTGTGTTTCCTTTTGTTTTCCTCCATTAGGAGAAGTGAAAAAAAAAAAATTTAACCCTGTCAACATATTAAAATGACACCAAACAGTGCAAATGACCTGTTAAACAGTTATTCAGTTAATATCACACTACACAGCTTTCAGAAGGACTGAGACACAGTCACACATTCATTTGCATTCAGAAACACTGCTACAAAATGACCGCAAAACACTGAAGAATTTATTAAAACAACACTATTAAACAAATAATATGAATTACAGAGTAAATTCAAAGAGACAAACTCTTATGAGCTTATGAGCAGCTGACACTGCTGGTTTGGAACAAAAGGCTGAGAGGAGCTTTTAATTGAATTCCTTCTCAGGTAAACCCAGATGTGATTTCACAGGAGGAAAAAAAAGCTTTATCGTCCAGCAAATTATTTTGTAACCATGTTGTTTGGGCTGTAACTGATTTTATACAGAATAAGAGTTTTATTTAAAAAAAAACAAAACACTATACACTGTGTGTTTGATACTTTCACTGATTAGAGGCTGACAAAGCACAAGCAAGTGGCTTGAATTTAATGTTCAACTAGCTAATGTTAGACAGCAGGGATCAGAAAAAAAATAAATACAGCACAGTACTGCAATATTATGGCATGGCAATATTGCGCTGATAAAGGGACACCAAATACTGATATTATTTCCAATGAAAAATGAACTTTTTAAACACTAGATTAATAAATCAATTGCTTTTTCAGTTCACTAGACAATATTTTTGAGTTTTTTTCTAGTGAGGTGTGGCAGGGTGAAGTCACTGTGCAGTACAAAGTTGGTAAAACAAAGACAAATCAGAGAATCAGTATCAGAGAAAAAAAAAATCAGAAGACAGTCATAGACATATTTTATACTTTTTAAACAGAGACAAATGATATGGATATGATGTGGGATTTGCAAGGAGTCCTGTATGAAAGCAAAATACTGTGGGAACACGACAAACATAAGGGCTCATCTCACATGCTGAGGATGTCAGTTCAGAGTGAACTAAGAAAGTAACACATCGCCAAAATGATTTATGTGTGTAGTTTATGTGCAAAGACCTGCATCCATCCAACATTGTGTAAAATGAGGACTTTTCTTACTTGCTCAAACGCACTTGTTCATCATCTCACAGGGGACTGACGAGTGCTGTCTCATGTTTAAAATGCCTTTAATAGTACAGTAGTCCACACATTTGCATTAAATTAAGTTGGACTAGACTAACAGAAACATTCAGTTTGTCATGTGAATGCAACATTTGAGACAGATTGGTCAGTGTGTCTGCTTTACAATCCCATTTTGCAGCACTAAAAATGACTGAAATTAGAGAAATCAACTTAGAATTTTATCTTATTAGATGAAACCTATATTGAGAAAGTTGACCTTTGTGGACATAATTTGCAGTTGAAAAAAGGTGATAAATCACAATACTGTAATATGTTAACCACAATACAATACTCAGCATATTGCAAAATGTTTACAATCACAATAATGATAGCCTGGTGATTCCCACCTGTATTAGACAGCACATCTTAGCCTTTCCCACATTATTTTCATCCTTACATGTATCAAGCTAGCTGGCTATGAAGGGGCAGGGTAAAGATTTCCAAAGGAAAACAACCCAAATACTCACTCAGCACATACACAAATACTGTGTACAAATACTAACTATTATTTGTGCTACAGCTAGCCACCTGAGAGGAAAACAACAATCCCATCTTTCATACAAAGACTCCAAATCTGTGGCGCTCATGTCTTGTGTGGTAGCATTATACTGATTTGCATTATTTTAAGACTTTCCTTTTTTTGTTGCTGTTTTGTTTCATTTTCCTGTCATTTACACCTAATTCTCTGGATATTTTTTAGACTGAGAGCATGAGTTTGTAACTTAATAGTTTTTTTTTTTCTCCTGTGGTTTAGTTTTTCACACAGTGAAAACTCCAAGCGAATTAAATGCATCACTACAAACCAGGTGAGTCTGCTTACTACCCAGATGTGTCTGAATAGGAGCAACAAAAATAAATGCTATGCTCTGGACAATTCTGGACTAGTGTGAGCCCTTGGTTCATTTTATGGTTAGTTGGTACAGTTTGTATACTGGCTAAAGTATACTGGCTACAGGAAGGAGTTTGGCTCAAACTTGCAGTGTACCCCTGGGTTGGGTCTCTGGAGTTTGTTTGGAACCAGACCGAGATGACGGGTTCCAAAGAGTCTTGGTGCGGTTGTTATGGTCTGCACCTGAGTGCAATTACTGTGTTCACATCTGCACAAACAAACCACACCAAGGGGGAAAACTAACCTGAGTTTGATACAAACACCACAGTTTATATCAAACTGTGGTGTTTTACACAATCACATTACACTTATTAGGTTTCGGGGGGAAAAAAAAGAATTAGTTTGCTTTAGGAAAAGACCACAGGATTAACTCTGTATTGCAAAGCTCCGCTTTACATTTTGCTAGGCTGTCAGATGAGCTGAAAAAAGGTATGCATCTCACAATTTACAGGTATTTATGGTCAAAATACACAATTTTGTACTGTGGACCAACATGATGACGTGGGACTGGGGTGTAGCAATGAAATGTCTGACAGAAAAAAAAAATTTTTTCAAAAACAGTTTTTCACTAGTTTTGCACTGTGCTAGAATCAGTGTGACTACTGGGACCATGAGGCGATTACCTGGACCCTAGAGGTTGCACAGATGATTCAATTCCTCCAGGATGGCACATCAATATGTGCCACTGCCAGAAGGTTTGCTGTGTCTCGCAGCACAGTCTTAAGAGCATGGAAGAGATCCGAGGAGACTGCCTGTCTCCTGGAATCTCCTCAGGCAATCTTCATAAGGTCCTTAACCCATCAAATAGGACCGGTATCTGCTCCTTTGTGCAAGGAGGAACAGGGTAAACACTGCCAGAGCCCTACAAAATGACCTCCAGCAGACCACTGGTGTGAATGTCTGACCAATCAGAAACAGACTTCATGAGGGTGGCCTGCGGGCCCGACATCCTCTAGTGGCCCCTGTGCTCACTATCCGGTACAGTGGAGACTGATTGGCATTTTCCATAGAATACCAGAATTGGCAGGTTCACCCTAAGCAAATGTGACAAATCTGAAAGGGTCTGGAGAAGCAGTGGAGAACATGATGCTGCCTGCAACATCGTTCAACATGACCAGTTTGGTGGTGGGTTATTAATGGTCTGGGAAAACATATGCTGCAGTGACATTTCTGCAAAAATTGACTAATCCGCTGCATTATTTTTTCACTTTTATTTTTGGGGTGTCTTTGAATTAGGCCATCTGTGGGTTAATTTTCATTTCCATCAAACAATGTGGCATCCTTTCATTCCTAACACATTACCCAGACCATATTAGTATAGATATCAGCATGATTTATTTCCCATTGAAAGCTGATGTGTTTTCAAAGTGTTCCTTTATTTTTTTGAGCAGTGTAGTATGCCTGTGTACAACATTAGTAGAAATGCTGCTTTGTAATGTGGATAAAAATGTGTGGTTACAGTTGACTCCTCTGGATCTCCCTTGTTTGCTTTATAGATGTGTGTGGAAAATACTGTGTGTCACATGCATACACACAGTACAGCTGCTGGTCAGCTAATAACTTATATAATACATCTATTCCTAGTCAGTTTAATCCCAGCTAACAAGAGAAGTGTAGTGAATTACTTGAAATTGTCAAATCACACTGTCTTTGTATTGAAAACCCCCCAAACAGCCCAAAGAAGAACTTCAGGTATGTCACAGGGCATTAAAATTGAGAGATACATTCAGTGGCCTACATATTATGAAGCACATGAAGCTGACATACACAGCAAAACAAGGAGAGCAGAAATATAGCCTGCAGGAGGGGAGAGGAAAGCAGAGGAGCATAACAACTGTCTGAACAGTGCATGGGGAAGAAACAAGGCCCACATTCATGCATCTTAACCAGCCCAATCAAAAGAGCCATTAACAAGCCTATGAAACCAATCACATTTGTAAAAGGGCTTCTTCAAGACAGACAGACAGACAGACAGACAGACAGACAGACAGAAAGACAGAAAGACAGACAGACAGAAAGAAAGAAAGAAAGAAAGAAAGAAAGAAAGAAATTTTCCAAGATAAAGAAAAGGATTTGCCACAACAATCAAAAGACTATGTCAATCTGCCTTTTCTTATGAAACTCATTTGACAGATGGTTGAGCCCCCGATGCATCTCCTTTGTCAATCATGCCACAACCCCAGCAGTAAAACTGAAATGAGCATAGTTTCTTAAAAAATGTATAAGTCTACAAGGCACCTGCAGCTCTATAACCCTTAATCTCACTTCCTAGTAGACAGCAGTTGACTACAGAAAATGCATGTTGACTATCCTGGCCAAGCTTTGATATTTTGCACCAAAGGCACAAGAGTTGAAAAAAAAATTTGGACACACTTCATCCTCCACTGTCCTCCAAGCTCAGGTCCTCTACCAGAGAGAGCTTGAGGGTCCTGCGCAGTATCTTAGGACTCTGATCTTCTGGAGAGAGATCTCAGATGTTGTTCCTGGAATCTGCTGGAGCCATTCCCCAAGTGTTCCGATTACCATGGGGACCACTGTTTACTTTTTCGAGCTTCTTCTTCTTTCTTCCTTTGTTTGTCCACCACTACTATGTCTGGTTGATTAGCCATCACAAGTCTATCCGTCTGTATCTGGAAGTCCCACAGGATCTTAGCTCTGTTATTCTCAACCACCCTTGGGGGTGTATCCCATTATATTATATATATCTCTATCTATCTATATCTATATCTATATCTATCTCTCTATCTCTCTCTATATCTCTATATATCTCTATATCTCTCTCTATATCTCTATCTCCATATCTCCATATCTCTCCATATCTCTCTCTATATCTCTATAGATAGATAGACAGATAGATAGATAGATAGATAGATAGATAGAGAGAGAGATCGGTTAATGGGAGAACACTGACATTGTGAAGGTCTCTGGTAAAGCAAAATAAGCCAGATTTTCAGTGCTTGGCTGTTGTTCTGTATATGACTGCAGGCCTGTGTTAATGTCATTGCGGACATGGAACTGCAGAGGACAGAGTAGGTGGGTAATAGGCAATGGTATTTCACTTATATTTGCTTTTCTGAACATTGTGCGTGTACCAAATGAAAGGTTACTGTTTAGCATGTGCACTTGTGCAGTGACATTTCTCTATACTTGGTTTAACCCGTGCTT
This sequence comes from Archocentrus centrarchus, assembly GCF_007364275.1. NCBI lineage: Eukaryota > Metazoa > Chordata > Actinopteri > Cichliformes > Cichlidae > Archocentrus > Archocentrus centrarchus. Next base: position 25,924,045 of record NC_044346.1, on the reverse strand, counting down.
ATCTTGCTTAAGTTTTATCTTAATATTTATTTGTTGATAAATATGTGAACAAATGTGTGATGTATGTTTAGTTTCTCCACCACTGTACCACCGTGCACAATTATGGTATTGTGCATAGTCTACGCTTGAATGAATCCCCTCTGAGCTCTCACTGTCCACACAGACAGACAGGGCTATTATCTCCTCCTCTGACCATCCTCAACACACACAATTCCACATGAGTCCGCATCCTTTACTCTTCCATGCTTTCAATGTTATATGCATGGACTACATGCAAACATTACTTTACAATGTTTATGATTAACAAAATCCTTTCAATTAGTGCTAAAAAAAACTCTGACGCTGATCCGGCCTGAGGCAATTATAATAGAGGATTACAAAAAGCAAATGCTCTCCTTTGGTCTCTTCAGGAGACCAAATGAAAACAGATGGATCTGCATTTTCCCTGAAATAATTACATTATACAGACACTTGGAGGTGTAAGAAAAACACAAAAGATCAAAAACTAAATCAGGATTTTATGAACAAAAAAAGCAGAAAATCAGCTGGTTTTCAAGGAGACCTGGACTTTGAGAATATGTGTGTCTCTTGAATCCCACAGTCTTCCTGCTGCGACACCAAGCATGACCTTTTATTAAGCTACTAACCTCCTTGTTATTCCAACATGATCTCATGTTTAGCTACTAACACGTGGACAACTACTGTACCCACTATCCTTGTGACTGCTGTTGGTTTCCACATTGCTCAAAGCATCCCATTGTAAGGAAGGGATGTGCTTAATTCTAAGCAGTGTACCCTGCAACCTTGTTTTGTGAAAGCTACAACTGTAGTTAGAGTTACTTGATGAGCAAAAACCAAAGTATGGAGTTATTTTCAGATGCAGACATACATTTTGCATATAATGCTAAAGAACAATAGTGTAGACTGGTATCCTGTCCAAGGTGTACCCCCTCCCCTCACCCTGAGACAGCTGGGACAGACCCCAAGAACCGTGATCATCAGTTCTTAATTTACTTTTTTTTTTGGGGGGGGGGGGGGGGGGGATTTGGGCCATATAAGTTTAGCTGGTTCTACTTAGATATTGAATAGCACTGGAAGTCCTTCTTTCCTTTGTGTTTCAGTGGGATTCAAATTCTTATCTTTAATTATTTGGATTGTGTCAAATTTTTGAATATGTAGAATTTGGATAATTGTGCTTTTTTTTTTTTTTTTTTAAGACTGCCATCTCAGCTTAGTTGCACACTCACAGCACTCATCATCAGGCTTCAGTTCACATCATTGTTGCCACCTAAGTGACTGTATTGGCAAATTTTCATAGCCCATTTACTAAGTTAAAGTGAAAAAGAAAAAACACCTAGTGAAAATTTATGGACCATACTGCTTGCTCTTGGACAGTGAGACTCAGAGACAGATGTCTCTGTCTCTGTACCATCTATGTATTGTTTGATAGGAAAAAAAAGTTATTGTTGCTTTAAAGTCTGTGTCTGGATGATCATTTTACTCATAAATATTTCTGAAATCACAGCTCGGTCATTATTTTTAACTTGTATGTACAGTACCAGTCCAACTGGTACTGTACATTGATTTTTGTCAAATAATGTCAAGGTCATAAAAATTGGACCCACTTCCAGCCAAAGCTTTGACTAGTTGCTATTAATTACCACTAGTTGCTATTAATAACCACAAGTAAAAAAAAAAAAGGTATTCAAGAATTCAAGACTGCTCAACATACTTTCCAACCTTGCTGCTAGAGATATTCAACAGTGAATCTGAGACACCTGAGGACATCACCCATCATCATTATTAGTACAGTAATTACAATCCGTCATATACCGGCTGCACAGTATAAATCAGTGAGTGTATGCAACTGCTGATTTGTGCACATGTTGTGCAGCAGAAGTTTACTAGATCTGTCAAATATCAACACACCGTGGTATTAAGTATAAATGAGGAGGAGACACATTTGGGGAAAATTAACTGTCAAAGTCAATGAATATTTTTTTCCCAAAGTCTACTGATAATGCTGACTTTCTATGACTAATGCTCTCCTGCTATAAATTTAATTAGTATCCCTTTCTAGACAATTCGGTTTCCCTGAGTGCCACTGTGACAGGAATTGTCCAGAAATAGCTATGCATGCAACCCATCACTCATTTTAAGGCACATACAACTCTTTTCCTCTTTTGTACAACTGAATGTTTCGTGAATGGGTCAGAACTGAACTGGTCAGATTAATATTTAAAAAAAAAAAACTATTTAGTAAAACTGACTATAGAATCTATTCATCTCAAAAGTGGATTACAAGAAGGTGACATGGAAAAATAACTGAACAGCTACAGGTTTTTTCCATTTCTTTTTCCATTCAGGTAAATGCACAGAGCTACAGTGGGAAAAATCATTATTTGCCGAATTTGTAAGTTTGCTCACTTACAAAGAAATAGTTTCTAATTTTTAGGGTAGTTTCATTTTAATGTACAGAGACAAAATATCAACCAAAAATCCAGAAAAAACATGTCACTGAGCGAAATAAGTATTTGATCCCTATGCAAAACATGGAGTACTTCATGGAGAAACCCTTGTTAACAAGCACAGCGGTAAGACGTTTCTTGTAGTTGTCACCAGATTTGTAGACATTTCGGGAGGGATTTTGGCCCACTCCTCTTTACAAAAACTCTTTAAATCCTTTAGGTTTCTTGGTTGCAGCTTGGCAACATGAAGCTTCAGCTGCCTCCGCAGATTTTCTATAGGATTGAGGTCTGCTTTGTTGCCTTGGTGGTATGTTTTGGGTCACTGTCATGCTGGAAGATCCATCCACAGTCCATCTTCTGTGTTCTGGCTGAAGGAATGGATTTCAGTGCATTACGGTGTACCAGTGGTGTTCTTGGCGACTGTACTCCCAGCTGCCTTCATTAACAAGCTCCTCCTGTGTAGTTTTGGGCTAATCCATCACCTCTCATGATCATCCTCACCCTATGAGGCAAGATCTTGCATGGTGCTCCAGACTGAGGGTGACTGATGGTCATTTTATTTTTCTTCCACTCCAAATAATCACACCAGTTGTCACTTTCTCACCAAGCTTCTTGCTGATGGTCTTGTAGCCCATTCCAGCATTGTGCTGGTCTAGAACCTTGTCCCAGTTCTTTGGTCTTATCCATGGTGGTTGAGAGGTTGGAATGGAAGAAACTGATTCTGTGGACAGGTGTGCTTTATACACGTAATGAGTTGAGATCAGGAGTACCTGTAATTGATTGATTGATTGAAATGTATGGGAGTCAGAACTCTGGCTGGATTGTCCAACACTTGTCACTCAATGACATGCAAAACAATTTATAACTTTTATGTAAAGTATTTTTTCTGGATTTTTGGTTGATATTCTGTCTCTCTCCATAGTAATGAAACTACCATAAAAATTAGAGACTCTTCATTTATTTGTATGTGAGCAAACTTACAAATTCAGCAGGGGATCAAAACTATTTCCCCCACTGTATATACTGAACAGTCGCAACCAGGTAATGTGGTTGTTCAACTAACTCTTCCACTTCTTTTAAAGCTTTTCACAGTAAAAGCATCCTTCCTGCCACTAATATTGAGAAGTAGAAAAAGCAGCGAAATAGCTCTTAAAAAAAGCGCAAACCTAAAAAAAGCTCTGAAAGGGCTTGAAGCCAATAATAAATTAAGCTTCTAGATGATACAGGGCTACAGGATTGAAGCTAAGCTCCAGCCCACGAAGATTCACAGGATCACAGAAGTGCAGCTTGGTGCAACTATCCCTGCTATGAGGCAGGGGTGGAAACGCATGTTATCACGGCTTGGCATTGCATGTCTAAAGCCAGTTGGTGGTTAAGCTTTGGCAGTCACTGACTGATACTGGCCTTCCTGTTGCATTCATTACATCATTTTAAGATTTCATACTTTCCCAGCAGTGCCATCACAAACACTGATCAGTTGTTGACCTGTTTAATCACCCATTCTGATCTGTTGTTTGCTCGGAAATGAAGGTGGAAACAGTCAAACACCATAAACAGCATCTTTAAAATTTGATTTGTTTCATCTTTAATTATCTTGTTTTCTCATATTTTTAACTGCCTGAAGCCTCTCAGGGAAATGGAAAAGTAATAAAGCTCAGGAGGAGCATGGTGTTGCTCAGACTGAACAGGGCCATTCTGCATAATGAATATTTTTCCTCTAGATACTATATTTTGATCTGAAAACATGTGGACTCCCAGGCTACTAAAGCAGGATTATGGCTTTTACTTAAGTAAGGGGACTAAATATTTGTTCAAGGTTCTAGCCAGAAAAAATTCATACCCTTGCAGTATTGACAAGGGGAGCAGCTTGCAAACTATGATGTGATGACAGCGATCTGTTCTGATGGATAAGAGCTGAAATTCTCAGCCAGGTGCGACAGTGCCTCAGCCAGGTGCAGCGCCGGGCTATCAACCTCTAGCCAGAACCCTGTTGTTTATCCATTTTGCAAAACAGTTCTCCAACATAAAAGTGTTTAACTCTTGTGCAGCTCTTGTACAACTTTTCACATAACACCATCTGTTTAAGAGCACAGGGCTGAAAATCATGCTCAGTGTTTTCTACCAGGGATGTTACCAGAACTGATACTTGTTTTTCAGTTTTTCAATACTGAAAAAAACAACAAATACCAGGTTCATGACAGGCCCACCAGCCTCCCTGTATGTGCTGTGAGTAAGTAAATTTTATTTACATGGCACATTTAAAACCAAAGTGCGTCACAATAATAAAAAAAAAAAATTCTTAAAAATAAATTAATGCTACACACATTCACACTATCTGTCCTTCAACCACAGATCCAGAGATTAGCTGCTCCCAAAAGCTTGACAAAAAGGTTTTTCCTTAGCTTAGATTTAAAGACAGTCACCACTGAAGCATTTCTGAGGTCACTTGTAAGATCATTCCAGAGTTTTGGTGCAACGACAGCAAAGGAACAACTCACTTTTGAAACAAGCTTTGACCGCGAGATAGTCAAGAGTTATTGGGAAGCAGACCTTAATGATCTTGTGTATGGACACAGCATATCTATCACATATGCAGGTACAAGATCATTCAAGTCTTTAAATACGAACAGTGCCACTTTATACTGGATTCTGTAAGGAGCCAGTCCAAGGCTGCCAACATTGGAGTAATATGATCTCTCTTTTTTGTCCCAGTCAGTAATCTGGCCACAGCATTTTGGACTAATTGTAGGTGAGCAATAGATGATTGACTAATCCTTGTATAGAGTGCATTACAGTAGTCTAGTTTAGATGCAACAAAAGCATGCATAACCCTTTCCGGATCTGTTGGTTTTAAAAAAAGAGACTGTTCTGAGTCGAAAGAAACTGCTCTTGATTACAGCATTGATTTGTTTGTCGAATTTCAAATTTGTGTCAAAGATTATCCCAAGGTTTAACCTGTTTTAATCAAAGGAGTAAAAGAGCCCAGGTTGCTTAAGGCAGTTCTTCCAGAACAGATGGTGGAAGAACGGGTGTAGTAATGCTAGCAGGCTACTCTGTAATCACCCTAGCATTTCAATCTGTATCTGTTAAGAAAATAAGGTTAATATTTTAAATAAAGGGTCTGCCATCACCATATCAGTGATTTAAAACTACTTTTCAATGAAGGCATTTATGTTTAAAGGAGTTTATGTTTATCTGTTTTTCCCCATTTTTTTTTTTTTTTACTATGGTATCAAATTGGAGACTGAGAATCATGAAATTCTACTGGTGCTGGTACTGACTACTAAATCTCTGGTATCATGACATCACTAATTTCTACATAAATTTATATACACTGTATTTATATCTGATCAAATAGTCCAATTTCCTGTGCTCCCCTTGTTCTTGGCGCCACTGGTGCCACCCAAAATCCTGGAAATACCCTCAACCAAGCTGCCCCAGTGGCACGATGATCTGAGCAGATGAAGACATTTTCCAGACCCCAATATACAAAACCTTTTAACACTGTACTGTACTCTGTACTGTGTTTACTGTACAGTCAAACTGACAGCTCATTAACTTAGTCACATTCCAGATGTACTGTGCATCAGGCAACAGCCTGGTGCGATTACACAGGTTTCAAAATGCGTCAGTCTCTCACTGTGTTAATCATACTCCCAAAGATTCATACTATGGTAAATCATTCTCTCATGTTAATTTTAAATGACAACAAAACGTTAACTGTTCTTTTACATGGCTCTGACCTTTTGTACAGAAAAACATCACGTTCAAAAATCAAAGAAATAATGATAATCAAAGGCATAAGCAGTGTGAAATCATTTCTATTTACCAAAAAGACAAAAAAAAGCAATGCTGGCTAGGAAGACTATATCAAATTACTAGTCAAACAGGTGACTGAATGAACAGTTTCATGTACATAAGGGCTTGATAAATATCATGACAGTATGTAAATCAAATTTGCATTTTGGTATAAATCCAAAATGCAGCAGTCTGAAAATTAGATCACAATTCAGTCTGTGTGAAACCTGCAGGGCAACACAAATCTAGTTACAAATCTGCAGAGAACAATAAGGCAGACAGAGGAGGAGCTGCAGTTATAGTGAGTTTGAACCACAGCAGCTAGGTCATCAAGCTGCTCCCTGTTTCCATGTGTCAGCAAAAGAGATGAAGTGCAGTGCCATGCATATAGCCAGGCCACCATAAACACAGACAACCAGCAAACCTGGCAGGAACATCAAGCATCGGTCCAAACAGAGTAGTTACAAGGGGACAATATTCTGTTGTAAAAATACTTTTAAACTGTTAAATCTCAACTTTAACCATATCAGTATTTGGATCACATATCACTCCAATCCTGACTTGAAAAGCTAGATTGGATACTGCTGACAATGAGCTGGTCTACAGATGATCTTATTTAATTCAGCCGTATGTTGCTCAGCAGCAGAGCACAGGTAGCTAAGAGCAAAGAAAGGCAGTTAGGAGGCACATCACTCTTGCTACAGCAACAGCTTTTCTTTATACGTTTGCAATAGTTTCAATTTAACTGCAACTGTGGTCAAAGTGAGTAGACATGACTGAAAAGCTCGGGCGACAAACACGTCACAGTCATTTGTATGTTTGGTGCAGCGCTCATTAACAAGCTTTCACCGCACTTACAGTAATGTAAAGTGTTGTCACCAACTGTGTTAATATTATGTCACTTCATCTGTTTTCTGTCAGCTCCACTTCATACGCAATGTGTGTGTGTAAAATAAGGTGCACACTGAGCAAAGGAAGAAAAATAAGGAGAAAAGGAGAAACTAGCATAAATAAGAACGCTATGCAGTAGCATATGACTCAGAGCTTAGACCTCAACATTACTAAAGCAGTGTGGGATCATCTTGACAAAGAACAAAAGGCAGCTAACATCCCAAGAAGAGCTTTGAATGTCCTTCAAGAATCCTGGAGAACTATTCCTGAACAGTACTTAAAGAAATTAGAAGAAAGCTTGCCTGTGAGAGTTCAGGCTGTGTTAAAGAATAATAGTGATCATACCAAATATTGACTTTCAAGCTCATTAGAATTGTACAAACTCTGTTTTTGCCTTTTACACTGGATTAACGTTTATGTTTGCATGTTTCAATAAATCGCTGCACCTATTTTCCAATTTTCCAGCAAAATATAATGAGATGAAGGGTGACTCAGGTTACTGTACGCTAACCTAATCAGCTAATAAATCATCTATAGTATGAGGAAAAATTGCAGTTAAACCTGTCAGAAACAGGTTTTTCAAAGACTGCATAAAACCTGAGGAGTAAAACACTGACTGAGTCATTAGTTTCTGAGACACAAGCGGCATTGCTCTGTACCTTGATCTGAAGAGAAACTGAACATATATAGTGATAACGATTCCCTATGAATCCAAAGGTAGAACTGTGATTGAATTAAAAAAATAAATAAAAATCATAATACCACTATCTGACTATGTGATTTTTAATCGCTGCTGTTGTTGCTGCATTAAGCCACAGTAGTAGAGTAAATGTTAGGCTTTATAGTAAGCCTTCAAAGAAGAGATAACATCCTTATTTACATGAGTCATTAAAAACCAATATGTTTCAGGCATGAGGAAAATCAGTCTCTCCATCTTCTAAGGACACATACACGGGGCTCCTGTTTGAAACTGATGGTCCTGTCCTACAACCAAACACAGTGGCAGACGAATATACCTTGGACAGCAGCATGCACACAACCTGTACAGTACACTGAGAAAGCTGTGAGATGATATCGTTCCTCCAGTTCTTGTTACACACATTCAAACGCACACATACACATAAGGTATAAAGTCCAGGCACATCTCTTATGTTTAAGACCTTTTTGCTCACCTCGGTCTTACACAGATAATGAGGAAGCAGTGTAAGTTGCAGAGTCCAGAGGAAAAGATTAGCTGGGATGAACTAGGGTTTGTTTGCATGTCACAGAGTACCAGTCACTTGTTTCTATTTCTTTGCTGGATCAGATAAAGATGAAGTTTCAGGTCTTTGGTGCTTAAAAAACAAGGTCACCAGGATGTGAGAATTTGATACTAGCTTCCTTAACAGCTTTTGCACACTGAGTGGATTACACAGGAAAGAATAAAAATAATCTCACTGAATCTCATACAAGATATGACAAGCCCATTACTCACTAGTACATGCCCTCATTCATGGAGCATTTAACTTAGAATCAACAGAGTAATTTAATTAACTCCTTGAATAGTCTGCCCTCTTAAAAAAAAAAAAAAGATAAAGCATGCTTGGGGGTAGGGAGTTCTTCAGTTTCTTAACTAGTCAGCTATGTGATATGTTTAATCCTTTACTAGCCCCCCCCACACACACACACATACATAAACACACACACACAAAGAAGCCATTTCTCTATTTTTGTTATTACAGTTGGGTTTTTAAATTATGCTAAAATGTCTTGCCTAGATTTACAGTAGTGAGTCATTTAATTTGTCGGAGGTTAGAGCAGTAAAGCCAGTAAAGCACATTTTAAAGGATTAACTTGTTAACCCCTCTCTGATTGGATAGATACAGCAAGAACAGCTGGATTCAGGGTCAAAACATCACAGAAAGACATTCACAAACATTCACTTAAGATGACTAGTTAGCGGGCGCGTATGGATAGCACAGTAAACATCTGGAGAGAGATATGTATAACAGTCCCTCTGCTATCAATAATCCCATCCTGCAGATTCATACTCTAAGACCCTGTAAATCTACTGGCCGGTTTATTTGGTTATGACAACTCATTATCCTGGCCTGCTGCTGCTGTTTAAGGATGCCTGGACTAGAGGGCCTGCATGCTCTGCAGTCGGCTCATGGCTCGGCTGGATCAACATCTGTGGCCAAAATGACACATCATCCCCTCTCTTTGCGGCACCAAATGTCCCGGCTTCCCACAGCAACATGGTTGTGTAACGACACGAAACGAGGACGGGACATTGAGGGAAAGACAATATGAACACGGCACACCAACAGCGTGCTAAGCATTAGCAAGAAATATGGTTTATGGGCTAATGAATGGGCCGCGTCTCCGCTGGCATGTTGAACAGAGGATTTTTTCACTGATATAAATGGAGCAGACGCTTCAAGCTGCTGCTCCTGCTGATGTTGGCCCGTTTAGTTATAACTGCAATTGACAGGATACAAACTGAATGAGCTCGTGGGTCCTTTTAATTGGCTCCTCGTAATAACACTGGTGTTTAATTTAAAAATTAAAATCCTCAAATAAACAAATACAATTCCTCAGTGCTTACCTGCACTCCTTTTCCATAATCGGAGCGGTGTGTTTAGCGTCGCTCCCAAGCCGGCCTGTCGTAAACGTCAAACGCGTGTTATCAGCTAATTAAAGTCGTAATAAACCACCGAGGACAAATAAGCCGTCCAGCACAGTGCCATTCTCCTGCCGCCGCTCAGCCGGGGAGGAAGCGCGGCGTCGCTCGCTCACAAGCTGGTCGCAAGGTACCGCACGCGGAGAGGGGATGCCTGCGTGTGAACCGAATTTAGAGGAAAAAAATATTTCTGGAGGCGTCCACTGAAATAACCATGACAGCCGTGTGATGTAGCCAAAGGCTCAACGGGGATGTGGTATAAACGGACGTATCAATCATTCCAAGTAAATCACACAGAATGGCTGGCGTTCTTCGGCTTCGATTGAGCTCGAGATGAAGCGCACCAATCAGACTGGCGAACGAGGTAATATTGACACGTTACCAACCAATGGTCAGGACGAACTGCGGGATTCCTGTGGAAGGACAACGCATACAACCAACCACAGAGGAGCTTTATTCTGCTAGAAGGTGGGCCCCGCAGGTGTCACAGAGCGGTGTCATTTAAACGAATTTATCGATATATGGCAACGATATTATTCATTTTTTGACTAATATGTTATGTCATAGTTTCAGCTAATTTGTGTTAATGCTTTTGATTATATTATACTTTTTATATGTTATACTTTTTTTTTATATACAGTTATTTTTAGTACCCGTTTAAGCTGACAGATACTGCCATAGGTGGGTAGAAGGTTACTCGTGTCTCCATAACGATAGTCCACAACATACATGTCTTTTGACAGTGTACTGATTAATAGTAATATTGATACATGAAGTGTCAAGAATAAAAGTGCTGATGCATTATCCTTGTATAAGCAGCAGTTTAACTACCCTACTGTTTATAGTATTAAATATTAAGTCTGTCGTATTTTAAAAGTTGATGATTTGTATGTAAATATTATTTTGTTAAATAACAAATGGATAAACATCAAGAAAATGGATGGATGGAACAAATAAATGTATGGTACAAACTCCTCCTAATAGACTAGAAGTAACCTCTAAAAGCACTTCAAAAATACTTCAAAATAACTTGTCTATGAGTTCTTGTGTCATTTGGTTGCTATCCACCACAGTTTCCATCATGCCCCACTTCGCTGGATGCAATCTTTTCACGCTCCACATGAAGCGAGGTTGGTTAGTGAGAATTAATGTGATGTTCAACATTTGTTCCGCATGGCTTTTCTTCCAGGTCATTCGCACCCCACCTGTCATGACCCTGTGCCCCACCACCAGGGCACACCCCACAGTTTGAGATACACTGCCTTACGTTCCTTGAGTTTAACCTTATGTGTAAAACACAGAGTCTAATTAATCAAGATCTGATTTAATCAAGATCTGATGTGAGAATATAAACTCAGTAAAGAAAGGAGAAATCAAAGTCCAGTGTCTTTTAAGATGGAGTTAATAACAGAGCCTTTAAAGCAGGAAAAAAAAAGGAGCCAAGGTCATCTCTTCCAGGCTAGCTCTTTGGCTCAGAATTGCTCGTTTCCAACCACAACAGCCTCACAGTGAATTCTGCCAGTACAACTTCAATACCAGTGCTGCCAATACCAAAACATGTCATTTCAAATAGCATATGAAGTGAAAAATAATTAAACAACATGACTTTACATACTGCAGACCACCTATGCTGTGCAAAAAGGCAGAGTTGATCCCAGGAAAACACTCAAGCAAACAAACACATTATGTGATCAAAATAATCCATAAAAATAATGTTTGACTAGTATTATATGTTTTTTTTTTGTCTGCATTTTTGGGCATTTCGGTTATTTTTACCTTACAAGTGATAGCCTTTAATAGATATATTGGTCAGATTAGTAGTTAAACTATGATTTTGTACACTGTAAAAATGTAAAGTAATATCCTTTTTAGATCCTTTCATATGTTTTGCCAGTGACCCACTTTTCCCATACTCACATTCACTTTTTAGAATTGTCTTGAATTTCAGTTAAACATGGAAATTTGACCCTGAGACCTTCTACAGTAGAACAATGAAGATGGTAAAGATACTGGGTATCTTTTAATTCATTTTTATTTACTTACCCTCTAAAGGCAGGCCTTGAAGGATGATTGACTCACTGTAAACTGATAACGTGTATCATCTGGACATTTACCTTATTGCCATCAAGTGGACAAATTGGATACTGCAGTTTTCCAAATTCAAAGCAGTACGTACAGCATCACTGCTGTGTGTGAAAATTACAGCTTAACTGATATCTGTTGTTCTTATTATTGTTCTTTTCTTTATATTTGGCTTTGAAGGAGCCAGACTTTATGTACTTTAAAAAAAATTATTGGTTTTGACCAATCCTTCTCCAGGCTCCAGGCTGAGGTATGCCAAATTACTCAAGAACTGGACTTAAAATCAGCAACTGGTCTTTTTCTTTTATTTAATTATTTTTTTTTTATCCTGACTTGTCTGGCAGCTTAAGCAAGCAAAATTACTGTCTGCATGCTCTGTTGTGCCAAACACCATTGCTGTACCAAGAGGAGCTGTATTGTAGGCAATACAGCTGTATTAATTTTTTTTCTTTTTTTTTTTTTTTTTTATAATTTCTAATGGCATGGCTCAACAGCACTAGAGCTGACAGGCAGGAAGTGGCGGAAGAAATGATAGAGATTCTTTTTTTTTGGGGGGGGGGGGGGGGGGGGGGTGTCACCAACTGCTGTTTCTGTAACATAGCACACAAAAAAACAAACAAACAAAAAAAAAAACACCAAAAGAACCACCAAGTGCCCACCTCCCGGATGGGCAGCAACGTGGGGAGCAAACATGTCCCACAGGGGCCAAGGCACAGCAAGCCCCAAACCCAGGACCAAACAAACAAACAAACAAGCAACCGGTCTTATAGAGTGATGTCAGGGGAGAGTTACAACAGTGAGCGTCAACAGCCATCTGTAAAAGTAGCTGAAGATGTTGTCATGGTTTGGGGCTACATTTCAGCCAGTGGTGTTGGGGATATTGTCAAAATTGATGGAATTATGAAAAGTAGAAAAGTAGCACCAAATTTTGATTCACCGTGCAATACCATCTGGAAAGCATCTGATTGGCAATGGCTTCATTTTTCAGCATGACAATGATCCCACTGTCAATGCAGTAAAAGCATGCCTGGGTAGAAAAATAGATAAAAAACTAGCAGTCATGGATTGGCCTCCCCAAAGTCCAGACCTCAACATTATTGAATCAGCGTGGAATCATCTTGACAGAGAAGAGAACAAACGACAGCTAACATCCCAAGAACAGCTTTAAATGTCCTTCAAGAAGCCTGGAGAGCTATTCCTGAAGACTGCTTAAATACATGTCAAAAAAAGCTTACCTCAGAGAGTTCAGGCTGTGTTGAAGTATGAAGGTGGTCATACCAAATATTGACTTTCAAGCTCGTTAGAACTGCACAGGCTCTGTTTTTGTCTTTCCATTCATGTTTGCACATTTCAATAGAAAAAATATATAAAAAAGTGAGGGGTGTCTCAAACCTTTTGCATAGTACTGTATGTATAACCATTTTCGTCACCTCTATGAATCTTGCTAAAAACAGCCATCTGTACAGTCCCTGCTCCTGGTACCTTCAGGAGTTTTTCCAAATATCGTAATAATGATAAAAGGCTATATGTTTAAACAATTAAGTCCATGATTTTTTACTTCAGATCATAGACTATACGTAAGCTCATTCATGATCCAATTTAGGTGGCAGAGAACTTGAAAGTCCAGCAATCAAATTGTTTTACCGATATAAATTTAATCATTAATGTTGGAAATAGAAATGGAAAGCTGAACTTTATCCAGAGTGTACCTGAACGCAGCATACGTGCGTGCTCGTGAGTAACCGTTGGCTAGCTTGTTAGTTTCACGCACATATTATAGATAATCCGCGGACTATAAATTTTTACAGCAAGGTAATTTGAAGTTCCTTCGTATGTTTTTCACACCACATTCTCAAATGCGTAGACGTGTTTAAGAACTGAGAAATGCTTTGAGCCCTTTGCACCCGTCTTAAATGTGCTGATTTGAAGGTTGTCTCGGTAGCTAACGCGCTATCCGCATTAATATTAGCTTCGCTCCGATTCAGTCAGTTTTGATTTGAGATAGACCTCTTAGCTTTAGGTGCAATGGATGATTTAGTTTTTAACTGTTCGTCCATTTGAAATACCACATAGCTGATAATGTCAGAGACGTTAGTAGCTTTAAATTGTTTGGTGTACCTAGCTTGCTAGCTAGCCGGTATGAATGAAGTAGAAGTACTCCATTGTTTATGCCGGGTCACACACTGACTGGCTATCATTTTGATTTATCATGGTTTTGTTAGTTATCCCCTGTATCACATGGGACGTTAAACAGCGAGCAGACGCAGGTTCATTCCTGACTATCTTATGCCACAAATTCGCTGATGTAGAATTGAGTTACGGTCTTCTTACGGTATCATTGAACCTGGCCTCTGACTTTGCAAATTTACAAGGCAAATGATCATTGTAGCATCAAGCTGGTACCAGCATTTCCTTGTTGTTTATTCTACCATGTAAATAACTCATTATTAACACTGAGTTCATTTATTAATTTATACATTATATAAGTGGGGACATGTCTAATGATTTAATGACTAGTAATTTAAAAAGGCAAATAGATCATTTAAAATGATTTATTTATTCTTTTAAGACGTCCTGACTTTCATATGAACTATTAATGTGCCTATTGAACGGGGTTCTTTGACATAATATGTTCTATAACAAAATCCCCTTGCTTTACATCCTTTTATACAGATGTCAGAGAACAATCTTGAAAATGAACTTCTGGATTATGAGGAGGATGATGAGCCTCAGGGAGTCCCAGAGAGTGGAACCCCAGCAAATAAAAAGGAGGTGAAAGGGTCATACGTATCCATCCACAGCTCAGGCTTCAGAGACTTTCTCCTGAAACCAGAGCTGCTCCGGGCCATTGTTGATTGTGGTTTTGAACATCCCTCTGAAGGTGAATAAGAGTTTTGCATTTGCTTAAAACTCTGGTACTATAGATAAAGCAAAATTATATTTTCCTTTTGTTTTACTTTCAGTTCAACATGAGTGTATCCCTCAAGCTATCCTGGGCATGGATATCCTGTGTCAGGCCAAGTCTGGTATGGGAAAGACTGCAGTGTTTGTACTAGCCACCCTGCAGCAGATAGAACCCGTGGATGGTCAGGTGAGTTGGTCATTACAGTTTTACAAGCTCTTTCATTCTGAGTTGTCATGAGATGTTATACAATTGGGCAACAAATGAAAAGAAAGATGTGAAGCCTTAACCCCTGCAGTGAAGAGAACAGGTGTCTCTGTTATGCTGTGGGTGCATAGTTTGAGTCCATTTGTAATTTTGTCACATAAAAGGGTCCTTGCTTTGGAAAGCTGATTTTAGTTTCACTAGCCACACTCAGGCCTGATTACTACCAGACCTGTTGAATCAATAAGTCACTTAAATAGAACCTGTCAGACAAAGCAAAGTAGGCTAAAAGATCTCAAAAACCAACACATCATGTCGCAATCTTAAGAAACAGCTGAGAAGCAAAGTTATTGACATCTATCAGTCTGGAAAGGGCTACAAAATCTTTTCTAAGGCTTTGGGACTCTAGCAAAATGCCATTTTTCACAAATAGAGAAAACTTGGAACAGTGCTGAACCTTCACAGAAGTGGCTGACCTACCAAAATTACTCAAAGAGGTCACAAATAACCCAGAACAACAAATGTAAAGAACTGCAGGCCTCACTTGCCTCAGTTTATAATACAACAACAAGGAAGAGACTGGGCAAAAATGGCATCCATGGGAGAGTTCCAAGGTGAAAACCACTGCTGACCAAAAAGAACACGAGACTCGTTTCACTTGTCAAAAACCATTTTTCAGGACCTGGACGACTTGCTGTAATTAGATGGAACCATGAATTTGGCCAGTTATCACAAACTGGTTGATTACAGTTCTATTTGCCAAAGGTGGCACAACCATTTATCGGGTTTAGGGGGCAATTACTTTTTAACACAGGGATAGGTAAGGTTGGATAACTTTTTTCCCTTTAATAAATGAAATCATCATCTAAAAGCTGCATTTTGTATTTACTTAGATTATCTTCAATTTTGGTAATATTCAAATTTGTTTGATGGTCGGAAACATAAAAATATGACAAATACCCCCCAAAAAACGTAAGAAATTAACAAGTAATTTTTTATGGCACTGTACATTTGGCAAATGTTAGTATTTAGGGAAAAAAATGATTAGTCACCCTGAAGCATTCATTTGTGTGTTTGGTATCACAAACTGCAAACACTTTCACTCAGTTGAGTCAGTGGACCCTTTGTATCATGACAAAAAATAACTTGAAGGTAAAATTTTTTTAAAATTTTGTCTAGAAGACAAAGGTCTATAAATGCAGCCTGATTTATCCTCTTTTTTTTTTTTTTTTTAAAGAAATTATTGGTCTGTTCACTTGGTTTTACCACAGCAGCAGTTTCTGGGTCTGCTTTATTGTGTAAAAACTACTTCTGGCACTTCTACAATTATAGAAGATCCTTGTGGATCAGGAATTCAGTGCTTGAGTATTGTATACTGTAATTTGCATGTGTAAAACACCCAATGTTTTACTATTAGGCATTATGAGAACTTGGATCACAAACAGTATAGACTTTAGGTTCAGCATTAAAAAATGTTAACTTTAGGCTGGAATTTCTCAGTATTCTTGTTCTTTTCTTTATGACATTTCTTTGCCATTTTATGTCAAAAACCTAGACAGCAGACTAAAAATGATGAAGGCATACATTCAGCAAAGGGCTGAACTGTAAGTGTTTGAGTTCCAAATGCGTGTCCAGTGCCTTCAGCTCCTAGACCAGCATGGTGCATCTAAAAGTTTCATTTTTCAGCCTTAAGTATTGTGTAATTTGGTCTTTCACATTCAAATTAGTCATGATTTTTTGGATTTATGACGGAAGTTTGTGATTTGCGATGATTACAGAAATAACATATATTTAGCAACTCATTGGAGCATTTTTTTTTTAAATATTTTTTTTATCCAACTGAGAGTCAGTCTTATTTTGAAAGATCACTTGCTGCTTATCTGCTAGCCTGGCCCTTACTGTGTTGTTTCTCTAGCAGTGGGCTCACCAGATACTGTTGTGGCTCTGCAGTGAGAGACTGCAGTCAGATGCACTCCAACTCCGCCATGTTGGACTGCAGCTGGTGATGGAAGTCTTTGTTCTGCTATAGTGATTTGCTTTGAGCTGGAGGGCCACTCTAACTAGCACCTGCAGCAGGTGGAGAGCTGGTTCAAAGGCTTGGGCCTGGAACTACAGTCACTAACCGCTCTCCGGGGTGGTGGCATTGTTGTCCAACTGTGAGAGAAGCGACTCACCGGAGAGGCAGCTGATAATTGCTCTAGTGTTTATTACTGCCAAGTTTGGCCAACTCATATTTACAGAGGAGCATATTATACATGGATTTATTTATTTAAGAAAGAAAGCCACTGTCAAAAAAGTGTACAATGTCTCCCAAATTCTGTGGGAAACACTGTACACGCTTTATGAAGATTAAACACTTAATAAGACTTCTGTGTTGTTTTCTTGCAGGTGTCTGTCCTTGTGATGTGCCACACGCGAGAGTTGGCCTTCCAAATCAGCAAAGAGTACGAGCGCTTCTCCAAGTACATGCCCACTGTCAAGGTGTCTGTGTTCTTTGGTGGTCTGGCCATCAAGAAGGATGAGGAAGTCCTGAAAAAGAACTGCCCACACATTGTTGTAGGCACACCAGGACGTACACTGGCTCTCATTCGGAACAAGACCCTCAGCGTGAAGAACATCAAGCACTTTGTGCTTGATGAATGTGATAAGATGCTGGAGCAGTTGGGTAAGTGAGAGGAACAAAAGCCATCTGTAGTTGACTGTTGGTGAAAGAGTTTGGCCAGTATGTAGAAAAGGGGATAGTGTGTGAACATATTATTATCATTGAAATGAAATCTGATGGTGAGATTTCATAACTTTTGCTTATTAAGGTAGTCATTGAGAAATTACAAATGAGATGATGAGCAAGTTTAAAGTTGTTGATTTTTATGCATGCACAAGTCTTTTCAGAGAATGAATTAACATTAACTTTTGGATTTATCCTTTGTTTTGTTTTGTTTTTTTCCCCCACAGACATGAGGCGCGATGTTCAGGAAATCTTCAGACTGACACCCCATGAAAAACAGGTTATGATGTTCAGTGCAACTCTGAGCAAGGAGATCCGCCCCGTCTGCCGCAAGTTCATGCAGGATGTGAGTTCACGTGTGGTGCTACACATTACAACTTCTGTGCAGCTTCGTATATGTAATGACATTTAAA
This sequence comes from Archocentrus centrarchus, assembly GCF_007364275.1. Taxonomy (NCBI): domain Eukaryota; kingdom Metazoa; phylum Chordata; class Actinopteri; order Cichliformes; family Cichlidae; genus Archocentrus; species Archocentrus centrarchus. The sequence continues at coordinate 25,905,900 of NC_044346.1, read as the reverse complement.
AAAAAAAAAAAAAGAGACAAAAACATCAAGAATCTGAGATAATTTGTCTTGATGCATTTTAATAAATTTAGGCATAAGTGTGCACAGAGATAATTTTTCCATCATATAAAAGTGTCATATTATTTACAGTTACAATCCTAGTGCACGTAACAAGAAGACAAGCATATACTGAAAATTTTCCGGTAAACGTTTACCTAGGCTATTTTTGTGCTTATATTTGACTTTTGCTGCATCACTAGATATAATGCTGCGTCAGTACTATTGCACTATAATGCTGCTGCTGCTGGCACCTTGTTTCAATAGATTCACGCTTCAAATTAGGAAGTCAGTGATGGTAGTCCATTGGAAAAGAAGGATGGAAAATGCCCTTCATTTACTGCTGCTGCCTGCAAACTGCAAGGAGCAATAAAATGTTGTTCAGTATTTCTTTCTACATCATCAGAAATATCAGTGCAATTTTTCTTGAAATATTATATCATTTTGAGACCAATGTGCCTTTAGGTGCCAAAATGATTTTTTTTTTCATCTAGAAGAAAACTTTTATGCCTCTTTAGTCTTAAATTCAATTCTTCAGTCTCATAGGTCAAAGCTGTTGTTTTATTTATTATATTAAGCCCTAATTAAACACAATAATGGAGAGATGAGGCCATCATGCAGCAAGATTCCTCAGAATTTAATAAGCTTAGTGAACTATAAATTTATTCAAACACAAGTTATCAATCTGCTGTTTGCTTAAACAAGCATATGCCTATTGACATCAGCACAGAGTAGAACTTCCTGATTACTATTTATTAAAGTTATGATTCTAACTGCTTTCTGGCCATGTATAGTAAGTGGGAAATAGTGTGGTCACCAGCCACTGTTTACTTCTCAAAACTTGGGGAACATTTAACTTGTAATCTGTGGAGTTGTGTGTTAGGTGAGACTAATGCTGGTCATCCTGTCCTTTGCTGTGTAGCCGATGGAAGTGTTTGTGGATGACGAGACCAAGCTGACGCTTCATGGCCTACAGCAGTATTACTGCAAGTTGAAGGACAGCGAGAAAAACCGAAAGCTGTTTGACCTCCTCGATGTGCTCGAGTTCAACCAGGTATCACTGGCAATATTTTGAAATGAGTTGGAGTCAATTATGTACATTTTATTTATTTTAAATCCTTGTGAAATGTTAATAAATGCTGATGTGCACTTTTGTTCTTTTACCCTTCTTACGTTTTGTAATATAAACTTTTGTGTCTTGTCCTCTAAACTCTCCCATCTCTGCCTTTCTCAGTACAAATGTGAAAATATGCAGGTCTCAGGAGTTTCTTTTTTATTCCTGGTAGGTGGTGATCTTTGTGAAGTCTGTGGCACGCTGTGTTGCTCTGTCACAGCTACTGGTGGAGCAGAACTTCCCTGCTATAGCCATCCACAGGGGCATGGCGCAGGAAGAAAGGTTGGTGCTGCTTCACCTTTAAAATATGACAGTAATTTCTTAAACTTATCATAGCATTTATCACTGTCATGGGAGACTGTACTCACTGTATACTATTTTGCTTTCAGGCTAAAGTGCTTTTACACAGTGTTACTACCTATAAAAGGCTAAATTGAGACCCAAACTACAGGGACTACATGATATAATCTTAGCAAATTCTGCAGTTCATAATGCTGCTGTTTCTCTGCTCCTCGCCAGGCTATCCCGTTATCAGCAGTTTAAAGACTTCCAGCGGCGGATTCTGGTGGCAACCAACCTGTTTGGCCGCGGGATGGACATTGAGCGAGTTAACATTGTCTTCAACTACGACATGCCAGAGGATTCTGACACATACCTTCACAGAGTGAGTTCCGCTATAATAGTTTATCTGAGATTGGTATATTTTCATTTCCATTTGTAGCCCTAAATTTCTTACCTTTGCTTCAGGTGGCTCGAGCTGGCAGGTTTGGGACTAAAGGCCTGGCCATCACCTTTGTGTCAGACGAGAGCGATGCCAAGACCCTGAATGAGGTTCAAGACCGCTTCGAGGTCAATGTAGCAGAGCTACCAGAAGAGATTGACATCTCCTCCTACAGTAAGTTTCTTGTTGCTTACAGGTGTCATGAACCTGGCTAAAAAGTGCCTGTGTTTAATAACTACATTTGTTTGTATGTGTGGTTTTCTGTAGCCGATTTCTCTGCAAAAATTTGCTACGTTTGCTCAGTTAGCTATGACCAAGCAATCGGAAGGAGTATTTTGTTGTAGCACTGTATACCTCTTTGTGACCAATTTCACCTAGTGACAGCCAGCAACCAGGAGGGCTGACTGGTCTTTAGGCCTTAAAATTCATATAATTTTCTCATAGCATTTCATCACTAGGATAGACTTTTTGTATTAGGATGCTTTTGAGTGCAGCAACTGGCAGTTAACAGTTTTTTTTTTGTTTGTTTGTTTTGGGTTTTTTTGTGTATGTATGCCATGTCCTGACTGCTAAAATGATGGTTGCAGTAAAGCTTTTGGCTAATTTTTAAAGCTCCTTTTAAGAAGTAGCTATGCATCTGCAAATAAAAGCCTGCATGTCATAACAGGTTGTAGTTCACAGAAGTTGAGGAGCTGCCTGTGTTAATCTTTTCTTTCTTTGCAGTTGAACAGTCCAGATGAGTGAAGTGTCCTTCCAGTGAAGACCGTGTGATCCTTGTTGTAACTGTGCTTTGGTGGAAGAAAAAAGCCCTCAACATTTATTTTAATGTTTCCATCCCACCATTTGTAGGGGCATGTTCATACTGATAAAATGTGTTTTGTTATCTCTGCAGTGTTTGTTTTAGTGTTTTCCTTGTTCAAAGAAAAAACATGAATATATTGTTTTGGTTAAAGAAATAAACTTTTTATACCTTATTTAATGGTGATTAATTTCACTTTGTAAGCCTTAAACACTGAAGGCATGTTTAGATGTTAACATTAGATATAAAACTACACTAACAGTAACTCAAATACAGCTTGGCATCTGCAGGTGATTATACACACAAGCAGAGGGCGCTATCACATAGTTTAATTGCTTAATTGTCCAAGTTGAGTGAAAATAAAAGCCCACATGAAACTTGAGCACAGAAGCCAATTTTATCACATGGATTGACCAAGAAAAACTTGTGACAGCTACACTGTAGTGTCTTAATTCATAAAAGTACAAGTGATTGTATACAACCTTGGATCAAAATAAAGAAATGTACACTGATCCAACACAAGGTCTCTAGGCACAGGTTTGTGTAGTAAATTAATCTAAGCTGCATTTAATGCAAAAGCAAACTAGCTGGCTCCGATTCAGTTCTTTCTGAATGGTTATCAGTTAAAGATAATATTTCTTATCCAACAGTCTGAGTTTCCTTGAAACTCATCGATATGCTTAGATGGCATCTTGCCATATTGAGACAAGTGATATCTATAACACCATGGTGATTTATTGTTTTGAATAAAACAAGTCTCGTCCACATTTGCATTACATTCTCTAGTTTTCTACATAAAACTGCAAAAGTTAATTATGTTGCTGGTCGTCAGCAAGTCATCACAGTGCATTGTGAGATACGAAGTGTTTACAATATGTAGAGATGGGTGACAAATTATAATCCTTGACCCCTGCAGTAAGGGAATCTGGTGGCAAAGGGCCAAAGTTGTCATCACCTTTAACCTCTGCTGACAATGCCCAGGGCATGAGTGGTCATTGAATGGTTTGATGAGCATAAACAAATTACTAAACGAGGGAAATGTTTTGGAAGATCCCTCCAACAGGGCTCTAGGGACTTAAGGGCACATTGAAGCTGTTCTGGTAATATTTTTTCCTCCCTTTTAATTTGTCACCCGTCTGTAGGTGAGGCAATCATGTTAGATTCTTATGCACTGCTCACTAAGTTTCAGTGCTAAATAAAGTGCTTTGTTGCTTTTGTAGCGTCTGTCCTCTCAGGCTGATTGGAGAGTCTCAAATCCTGAACCAGGACTTAGGAAATGCAGGAAGTTCAGAGTGTTTCAGGGCTCTAATTTATGTCCCACGTCAGTTTGAACAGGAGCAGATGGTCACAGATATTATAATATGGGTTGTCTTTAAGATGAATAATACCAAGGCAGTCCTTCCTGCCTATGGTCTCTGCAGTCAGGCGGGTGGCCTGTGGCCTTCACTCACTTGGAGCCAAGTGAGAAATGGCTCCTTGTCTTGAAGGGGCTTCCTTCTTTAAGAAAGCATACTTCGTCACATTAAAGTAAAAAATGAAGCCCCCCCCCCCACAAAAAAAAACAAACAAACAAACAAAAAAAAACAAAAAAGCCAAACAAACCCCACGCCCAAGCCCTTAGTACTAGTCTATGAACTTGTGAGTGTCTCCGTACATCCAGTGCTGAGGAGGAAGGGCCACTTCATTAAGGTGGCCGCAATCATCACTGCATTTACATGACTGGATCACCATGGAAAGCCTCTGAAACCGCTCACCGTCCGGGCACACAAAGCTGACAGGCACAGTGCGTGTGCGGCGTGGCGAGCAGCACCATCCATCTGTACACACACCGCAGTAGTTGGGTCGGTAGAGGCGGACACTCACACATTCCCCATAGGACAGGTGGATTGGCTCTGGGGCTTTCTGGGTGGGGGAGCAGCTCTTCCCTTTCTGTGATTGAATTATGAAAGTGGAGAGACGAGTGTTATAGTCTGGGTCATAATAAGTGCTGGAAAACTCACCTTAACAAGACATTAGATTTACAAAAAAGAAGTCCAATATGCTTTGATTTTAATACCATCTGCCCCTTACAGAACAGCAGATTACACTCATAGTCAGTTTCACATTAAGAGGACTAGACTTCCACTTCTTATGCCAAAGCAGGGAATCAAGACAGGGATTATTTTAGATTTATGTGATTAAATTTAAGGTTAAATATTTAACATTAGAGTGTCCTTTCCTGTTAAGTACACCAACACCTATGATGGGTCTTGGCAGCAGAGCTTTTAACTCAGTGGAGCAGAGAAAAAGAGTTCTTACCGTGTCCAACGTGTAGGATTAATATAGACACACAACTTCCCTGGGCTTGAGTACACAGACAGAGCCTAGCTATGGACAGTTGCTTGGCAGGAATGCTGAGGGTGGGGGACTATATTTAAAAAGGCGCCGGGCTGCCACCAAAACACTGCTGAGTAAATCAGCACTGCCCAGTTCCCAGTGGATGTGAAGCTTCCCGAAAGTACTGCTAAGATAATCTCTGTTCTTAAGCTCTGGATAAAGATGGCTTTAGCACTAAGAGCATGTTTACTCAGTGCCAGAACATCTAATTTTTCATTCCTTGCAGTGCAGATTCTGTGTTTTCAACCTGAGCTCTATAGTTGAAAGAGGGAAGCAAAGCAATAGGTACTGTTTTTACATGCGCTGTCGCATGCTGATAAAGGTGAAATAATAAGTGTTATCACAATTCAACAAAGTACTGTGTGAGAGATAAGTTGTGATTAGAAGTTATCTTGGCAGTGATACGGGTATTTGAACTATGGTCTCTCTCTCTGTGTCTGTCTCCTCCCTTCCTTCAGATCATGTTCAGACCATCTCACCTTAGCTGGAACAGTCAGGCTGTGGCACGGGCGTATGGTACAGATTCTGGTTTGTCTCTTCATCTTGCACTGAGGGTTTTTGTTGGTGAGACGAGAAGAAACACCCATCCCGCAACTGCGGGAACACGGGGACCAGTCGGTGGTCTGTACTGGACACTTCTCCTCCAGAGGGCTCCACACTGAGGGACGTGTGAGGGTGATGGAGGGTGGAAGGAAGAGAGAAAAAGAAATTAAAAAAAAAAAAAAAAATCAATTAGATCAGAGATTCTCAAACTGGAAGTTGGTTACCTCGTCAACAACTATGAGATAAACTGCCAGGAAATTTGGTTCAGACGTTGATCAGCTTTTTATTGTCTTTCCCCTTACTTACTCAATTGTGTTTTGTTTATTGTTAAAAGCAAGAAAGGGGGTCAGCAAGAATATAAATGCAGATAAGTGAGCAAAACGAGATAAATTTGGGATTTATTGTAGTGCTGCTCTTGTGATTGGTGTGAGCATATTTGCACGCCATGGTTAACATTTGGATTTTGACAAAACTCTATTGTTTTATTCTCTCAGGACAGTAAAAGCACTGCGATTGTGTAGTAGCTTTCCCTTCGTGACTTAAGCACTTTTCAGTTTTCAGTTCATCTTATCCACCCATTCATTCACACATGAATGGTAATGCAAGATGGTGGTCTACCATCGGGGTTAACATGACCAGTGTCTTGCTGAAGATATTTCAGCATGAGGACAGGAAGAGCTGGGGACAGCCTTTCAATCAACTTAGTCATAAACAGCCTTGCAGACCTGCTAGTATGCCTGAAGTCTTGTTTTCTTGACAACAGTTGACTTATTTCATGTGGCAGCATGAGCAAAGAGTCCTCTTTGGTTGAAATGACAGCCTGTCCAAATAGAGTGTATGGCAAATTGCAAAATAGACAAACCAAAGAGTGTGGCATACCAAACGATACTATGAGGTTATTGAATTCTAACATTTCATAAACTTTGCCTTTCTCTACATACGTATATTCACACAAGTTCTTCTGATCACCATAAAGTGATCAAAGCAGCCTGCACTTTGTCTTTAACTTTGGAAAAGTGCACTGCCTATGTAGGGAATCGATAATATTTTTCTCAACAATCCTCACAGAAAAATGCGAACCACACCATGATAAACAGTTTTCATACCAGGCAGGTGTTTGTAGCCACGCTCACTGTGCCATCTGCTGGGTTTGATGCCTGTAAGCTGGTTGGCTAGGACCAGGTCATTTTCAGGGTGGCGCGGCACAGGATGCTGCTGAGGTCTGTGCAGGTGTTGTTGTGGAGGATGCACCTGTGAAAAGAGATAATATAAGATTAGATGGTTGCTGTTCATCTTTGCCGTGACCGTGTCGAACATTTGTGTGCTTTTCCCCATGGTGCATGTAATCACCATGGTGTGTGTAACCCCTGATTATCAAGAGGTTAGATGTTTTAAAGCACGTAATAACAGTATCTGCTCTGTGCAAGCAGAGCAGATACTGTTAAGCAGAAAGGATTCTGCATCCTTAGACCAAAAGAAAAATGTCCAGAAGGCCCACTGCAGTGATTTGCGTTAGTTTGTCAAAAGCAACACCAAATTACATTACACAAAATAAGAAAAAAGATTGTGTTCATTTTCTAATCTTCATTTTTGATCACCAATTTATTTATCTTTTAGGCCAAATGAATAATTGTTAAATTGAATACACAATTAACAAGCTAATCTACACTCATACAGTATAACCTCTAGAATTTAATTTGGTTACACAAGTTCCTAAACAAACTCTCAAACTTGCTTGACAACAAACCTGATGCTTAGGTGGGAGGCGCCATGTGCCTGTATTGCAGTCGACGCTGAAGCAGCATTGCCCGGGTGTCCTAACCAGCTGTGGGTAGGGGCAGGATGGTGAAGCTGGTGGCAGCTTGTTATTACAGAGAGGAGCGCAGCCAACAGCTCCATCAATGCAGGTACACTGGTGCTTACATCCAGCACGGAAGCTCTCACCATTCTGGTAGATCCTGCCGTTGTACTCACATGTGCGCCCCTCTGATTTCGCTAAAAAAGACACATATTACTCATTACTTCTGACTTCATCAACACTAACAGGGATTCCATACTGCAATGGGACATAACATTTAAAAATAAATAAATAAATAAATAACACAGGACCAATAGAATCAAAAAGTGAGAGGATATAAGGAAGCAGGAAGTGTAAGACTCCCTGTCTTGTAGGCATGGAAGAGCCAGCTATTCATAGTTTGTGGGGCAGCACCGGCATAGTACAGATGGAAAGAGTATTTTTATCCCTGAAACCCCCTGTTGCTGTCATAAAACATCTACTACTCATTAAAATGTCCCCTGCTATGCAAGGTTACAAGGTAAATCACAGAGCTGTGAAGGCTTCTCTTGTGACCTTTGTCATGTCCTTTAAGCTTTTATATTACATTCAGTATATAAAATTATTTAAAAAATGATTTTCCTTCTATTTCAATACTTCATCTTTGTTCATTATGAACAAAGATGCAAAAGAAGGCCCAAATAACTGCAAATGTAGCTCCCCTCTGAGATTTCTCCCTTCCAAACATTCATTGTTTTCTCACCTCGGCATATGCCCCAGGCCATGGTCACATCGTTGCCGTAATTACACTCCAGCCCTTTGTGGTGATCGCAAGGCCTCGCAGGGCTGCAATCTTGGTTAAGCTGTGCAGCGCACACCTTGCAGCACCCGCACCTATCTGGCAGAGAGCTAACGCCTGGAGGGCAAACCAGGGGTTCTGCAGGGCACTCACACACTGCTGGGCAGCGAGCAGTCACCTAAAGGGTTCACATGTTCAGACAAATCTCAAATAATTATGTGTGGGTCATGCAACATTTTCCAGTATTATTATTAATAATAATAGAAAGCAGTTAAAGGTAAATACAGTAAACCCCACAGGCATGCAAAGAAAACATAGAACATCTACAACTGTTTCCCCAGTTGTAAAGGACTCTCATGGTACTTGAACAGAAAATTCCCACATCCCCATTCACTGATTGGCAGCCAGGGTGCCAAAGTCATCAGCAGGCTGTTCATTCACCAATTTCAGCATTTCTTTAAACATCAAAGTGTATGGATGAGCTCTGGCACATGTATTTTTGGCTTTGTATTATCTTGTAGATACCCTAGGGTTTGTGTGATTTTTCTTTTTTGGCCATTCTTCCAGACACAAAGGATTGTAGTAAATCTCTACAGTAAATCAAGTTACTGATGGCCAGTCATCCCTGAGTGTCTAGACAGCTCAGGGTTTGTACTCAGTCCCCTGCTGGCTCGTGATTTGAGTCATGGCTCAGCGCTAGAGCCAACTTGTTCCAGTTTTTAGGAATCAGCATGCCACTGTGCTTAAAAAAATAGACATGAGTAGACACGCTTATTACAGAAAGCCAAGCTTGTTCTGAAAAACTGTATCGATTATTACATAAGTGGGGGTGCAGTGCCAGTATTAGCCCCACTTACACTTTCTTTCCTCATTTTTTTTTTTTTTTAACTTTAGAGTTGACAGCGATAAAGTAAAACAACTATAGTAAATCTGATGCTGGCTTATGAGTATTCATTTGTTTACATGAGGAGGTGTTTGCTGTTCAGACCCAGTAGCTCAAAGTTTAATGACATTTATACCCAACAACTATATCACATTAAAGTAATCTTAATATTTAAGTAGACTCACATACAGCTAAATGAGCTTCTGTTAGAACAGAAATATCCTTGATCTTACCTGTGCGATGACGGCTGTTGTCAGGACAGTCAGGCAGATCAGAAATGCCATGATTATCTTTAAAAACAAAGAAAGGAAAAAAAAAAACCCCACAAGTAATGTTAAAACAACAATCTAGCAACAATCCACAGAAATATTATTAGTCTTAAATAATTTCACATTAAGTTTCTAGTTTCTTTTTCTTATTCTTATTAGGACTTGAGTCCTCCTTATTATTGCTTCTCTTAAAGAGATGAGGCGCTAAACTCTAATTTATACCCGATGGGCTCTGTAAGACCCCGCCTCTCTCCATACTGCTAACCAATCAGCGTGCAGGTGTCAGCCCGGAGCGTTTTTCCCAATGGGCGTGACATTACCGTGGGGATAGTTTCCTGATTGGTGGGCGGGTTTTGAAATGAATGCAGCCATTGATAGAAATCGCAGGACCGCACTGTTTGTTTTATGAGTTAAAAATTAAAATGTAACCCCTTTCAACTCACACTTAGGCACATTCCTGCTAACACTGAGTAAACATACTCAGCTGGGTCAGACAGCCTTATAACAATAATAAGACCTCCACCTTGTGGAAAATAAGGGAGCAGGGAGGAATTCCTTCTTCTTCTTCTTTTTTCTCCCCCAAACCAACATAGGTGCCAGGGCAGAAAATTAAAGTGGAGTGTATTAAGCAAACATTAACGTAATGTGAAGGACAGACTGAAAATATTCGACTTTGTCTGTGTCCACCATCTTCTAAGAATATGTGGTTTCAAAGTTTTCAAATGTAGATTTTGATTGTTTTGCTTTCTAAATGCTTCACTATGAATTCAGTTGGACTGGCTGTTTCTATTATTTCTAACCATATAGTGCTGACATGGGAATGGTGATGATATGATCACTTGGAAAGAATGGTCAAGTTGAGGTTAAAAGTAGGATTATTTATTTAAGTTTAACACGTGTTGGTTGGTCTCCTCTTTCTCCTCTCTTTTTTGTTCTGACCACAGGTTTCCAGCCACACCTGCTATAACACAGAGACCTCTTTTGAAGACAGTAATGTAATAGGCAGGGTTTTGAAAGTTTGGATCCTGCTATGAATGTCAAAGTATTCTTGTAAAGTTCAGGTTTACCTTAAAAGCTATAGGCCTGTTTAATTTTAGTGTTTATAAAGAACTTAATTTTTTAAAATTGTGTTACCATATACATCACCACTCATTTAAAGCTATCTTTAACCTCAACTCATGTAAGAGATGCAAAGCTTATAAACAACAGCAATGCGCTATATTTTATATATAATTTCCCATAAACTTTATACTTTAACCAATTTCCTTGCTGATTTTTGTATTGTATTTTACTATTGCTCATCAATTTATTACTTTTTTCTCCTAAAAGCACTCCTTATGTACCTACACTATACTGCCAAAAGTATTCACTCAACTATCCAAATCATTGAATTCAGGTGTTCCAGTCACTTCCATGGCCACAGGTGGAAGCAATTGGGAATGACAGCAACTCAGCCACAAAGTAGTAGGCCATGTAAAATTACAGAGTGGGCTCAGCGGATGCTGAGGTGCATAGTACGCAGAGGTCTCCAACTTTCTGCAGAGTTAATTGCTACAACCCTCCAAACTTCACGTCTTTCAGATTAGCTCAAGAACAGTGTGTAGAGAGCTTCATGGAATGGGTTTCCTTGGCTGAGCAGCTGCATCCAAGCCTTACATCATCAAGTGCAATGCAAAGCGTCAGATGCCACTGGACTCTAGAGCAGTGGAGATGTGTTCTCTGGAGTGAAGAATCACCATTCTCTGTCTAGCAATCCAATGGATGAGTCTGGGTTTGGCAGTTGTCAGGAGAATGGTACATGTCTGACTACACTGTGCCAAGTGTAAAGTTTAGTGGAGGGGGAATTATGGCATGGGGTTGTTTTTCAGGAGTTGGCCTCAGCCCCTTAGTTCCAGTGAAAAGAACTCTTAATGCTTCAGCAAAACAATACATTTTTTTTTTTGCATTTTTGGCCACAGCGGCTTTTATGAGGAGTGGAGGGAGACAGGAAATGGGGGAAAGATACAGGGGAAGACACGCGGGCAAATTGGCGACAGGCCGGGACTCGAACCCGCACCGCCCGCGCCGCAATGCAGCATATATATGTGGTCGCCGGCTTCACTACTAAGCCACCCGGGCGCCCCATACCAAGACATTTTGGACATTTTCATGCTCCCAACTTTGTGAGAACAATTTGGGGATGGCCCCTTCTTGTTCCAATATGACTGCACACAAGTGCACAAAGCAGGTCCATAAAGACATAGATGGGTGAGTTTGGTGTGGAAGAACTTGACTGGCCTGCACAGTCCTGACCTCAACCTTCTGGAAGAATGGTCAAAAATTCCCATAAACACACTCCTAAAACCTTGTGAACAGCCTTCCCAGAAGAGATGGAACTGTTGTAGCTGTAAAGGGTTGGCCAACATCATATTAAACCCTATGGATTAAGAATGGCATGTAACTCAAATGCATATGTGTGAAGGCAGACAAGTGAATACTATTGGCAATATAGTGTATTTAAAATGCATTTGTATGTATGTACAGCCTGTGAACGCTGGGAACTCACAATCTCACTGCACACTGCACTGTACATAATACATTTGTATCTAAAAAAACACATTTCCTACCATAATTTCCCCTTAGAAACTGAGCACTGCAGGAAGCTGCCCACCCTTCTGCTTCATCCCATGGTGTGCTCTTGCCATGTGACAGATATTATATGTCATTCACAATTCTTTGACAAGCAATGCTCTTGTGAACACGACTGCACATCCCATGGCTGTTTGGTGGTTCCCACTAATGTTCTAATCCAGTTGCTACAACATGAACAATTCCAACAAGAAAATGATGCATGAACTGCAGTCACCATCTTTCCTGTTCCTTCCCATCATTAGCCTTTTCTGTGACTCATTTTGTGACCAAAAGTTTGTGACTCATTAAGCTGATTTCAGTCCTGACAAACCCATGTGGCAAACCACTCTTAAATCAGTAACAGGAGTATCCAAGATCAGGCCAATTGAGGCTAAGTGGTCAAAACTGGTGAGATCTAGAATATGGTCCACTTTAGTGTAATATGTAGCACACTGAGCCACATAAAGACTAACAAAGACTATCTGGTCTCAAATTTGGGCAAGCTACACATCTGGTTCACCCAGAGTTGGGCCAGATGTTTTTTTTTGGCCAGTCCTGTGGTATTATATTGTTGTTTTGTAGCAGTATTTAGTCTTTCCTCCCAGATTTCAGCCATTCTGCGGGGAAACATTTAGGCGACCCTGGATGTGTTGCTAAAAGTTCATGGTTGCAGCAAAACCCCAAAATGCTAAATTTTGCACTAATGAATGGCACAGAGTTTCCTTACTTGTGAATGTGAACTGTTAACCAGCACACTGCAGTGACAGTGCAGAGATCTGGAGAGTTAAAAAGAAGGATGCTGGTGGACACTAAACATAAACGGACTAGTGTTTCTATCGGGCACACCAGTTAAGAATTCCTGACTGGAGTCACGACTCTCCCTTTATAAAAGGAAACCACATCCGGAAACTGTCAGTCATAGGTCTAATGGTATGACGAGAGAGACAAAGTCATGGCCCATCTATTTTAATCCTCTGGTGGTCATGGTACAGGGAGAGGTCTGAAAGTCCTGTGACTACTTCTTTTCTCAGCGTCTCCTCTGATACCTAATAAGAGAGAATCAGAAGCATGAACACTTCATTCTGACAGGGACATAAAGCTGTCTGTTTTCAGACAGGAAAATACTTTATCTTATGTAAGCATTTGAAAAGTTTTATTATGATTTCTGTCTGCACTATTGTAGTAGCACTATTGACTTTCTGTTTATCTATGTATTTGTGTTTGGACCACACTGAGAACAAGATCGTTCATCTCAGGGGTTTTACCCTTCTAAATGTCTTTGTTTTAGAGAATTATAACTTTTTTGGATGGATGGACGGATTTAACACAGGACACTTTCATGTGGGAGATATAAATAACCTTTCTCCAAGCTGAGATCAAAATAGAGTAAGTGACTACTGGGAAGAAATTCCTCCTAATTTAATGAGGAAGTGGACTATAGTTTCACCATAATGACGCTCTTTAAATACAGTTATATAACATAAGTCCAGGGGCTCTCAAGCTAAGGACTGAGCAGCTAGAAAGGGGCACCAGATAAATCTGAGTTGTGGGATGATGATTAATGGAAGATGAAAGAAGGGGGTAAAATTTTTCTGGCATACAAATTTACTTTTATAGTTTTGGACTTTTTTTCATTATTACAGAAAATTTGATGTTTTATGTGGGACTCAAAATTTTGTTTTCTTTTTGGTGGATCTGTTTATATCAATTACCCAAAGGTCGATAAAAATTAAATAAGTTGTTCTGAGAAGGCAATGAAAACTACCCACTATAGTTAGGATAAAGCACAGCATTTCCCTTTTGTAATGTAAAATTAAAGTGGAATGAAATATAAAACACTCAAGTAAACCAGATACACCTTTGTTAACCCTTTCACAGTTGAAAAGAGTATTGCATTTTATTTTATTACTATTGCTACTGAAATGTTAATTTTTTTGGTGGCCACCAGGTGTATGGTTGCCTGCACCTACAGTTTGTTTGCTTTTGAAACAACCTGCTTACTAACATCTATATTTTAGAGCTGTGGATTTTAAACTTATAAGCAATTTAGCAGGTATTAATCCAAGTGTCCATTTAAGTTTTTTTTTTTTTTAGTTTATTTGAACAATCTGTAAGCACCTTGTGTATATATATATATATATATATATATATATATATATATATATATATATATATATATATATGCCAATAATTTTTTTTACTGAAATTGGTCATTGACTACTTTCTCACTAACTTTCAGTCCAGTCCTTGTACCTGACCATTTACAAAGGATTTTTTGTTTGTTTGTTTTCTTTTTGTTTCCTCAAGAAAAAAAAGCCCTCTGTAAATCTAGGACATCTTCCTATTCATCACCAAATGAAGAAAATAAGAACAACCCCAGGTTGCTTTTCAGCACTGTAGCCTGGCTGACATGAGGCAGAGCTCTGCTGAGCCAAGCAAACTTGGCATTTCTCTGCATAGTGTGTCCTTAAGAGATCTGAGGGAACTGGACAAGTGGAGGATAAAATATGATCTAAAAGCATGCCTAAATACTGAATTTGAATGTTCTGGTTCAAATTGTTGTCAGTATGCATGAAGGTGGTCAGGACAGAGGTACAACATTGAGTGTCTACAGCTATCTGTAAAACATGGTGGAGGCCCCGTCATAGTTTGGAGCAGTATTTCAGCCAGTGGTGTTGAGGATCCCACCAAAATTGATGGCATGTTCATGATGCCATCAATTTTGACAGTACCATCAGATTTGATCCATCATGCAATAGCCCAGACCTCAACATTATTGAAGCAGTGTGGAATCATCTTGACAGAGAAGAGAACAAACAGCAGCTAATATGAAGAGCTTTGAATGTCCTTGAAGAAGCCTGGAGAGCTATTCCTGAAGACTGCTTAAATAAATTACAAGTAAGCTTGCCTATGAGAGTTCAGGCTGTGTTGAAGAATAAAGGTCGTCATACCAAATATTGACTTTCAAGTGCATTATAATTTTCAAAACTCTCATATTTCCATATATGTATGCACGTTTCAATGGAGCTCCACCTATATCCCATTTTCACAGCAAAACATAAGTAAGTGAGGGGTTGCTCAAGACTTTTGCACAGTACTGGATAATTCAAAATTATAATTATTATTAATTATTTTCTTGCTGTTATTATTTTTCAGAATATATTAAATAGTGGAAAATGGAAATTCTCAAGCAAAGTATAATCCAAATTGTTACATGATCACTCTGTGAATGAATCCAAACCTTATGTAACTAACTGATGCCTCTGAAGGAAAAACAGTAATGAAATGTATAGGGTGATATGAACATGCAATATAATATACACGCTAAGAAAATAAAGCAATGTCAGGCGCTGAATGGCCGTATATATATATATATATATATATATATATATATATATATATTTCTCTCATGTGGCTGAGGGGCACATTTTGAAAGGAACATGATACACAAAAACACTAAGGTCGACAACTTTATGAGAAAAGGCTGATGTGGGAAAACAGGGAATGTCCAGAGGAAAGAACAGTGAATAAGACTGTAAAGGGGTGGTAAGGGAAGTGTGTGTTCATGTGTACGGTGAAAGTGTGGTGGTGACAGGTGTTTCATAGTAAGAGAATTTGTTTTTTCAAGAGGAGGAGTGAGCGAGTTCTCTGCTGAGTAGTCTGGTCCACCATCATGGGGTTCGTGGCAGTCTGGTAGTATGGTATTTCGCACACAGGCAGACAGCTGGGATTACTGCCCATACCACTTTTAAGGTCACATGAACCAAATTACACGAGACTGAGGTCATATACTTTTACAAACACATATGGAGAGATGTAAGGAAGTGCATGATAGAAAAAGTAATTTAAAGGTAATTATACAAATGGGAGTATGAAACTGAGACTTTAAAGAAGTGAAGAAAAGTCATGTCCTGAGAGAAAACAGAGGAAGAGAAAGTGCAAGTGCAGATGACAGGATCATTCAACTGTTTTCTCTGCTGCTGCAGTGAAAAAAGAACCTCATTTACGTGTGTGAAAGAATAAACGTGCTTTTTTTTAAAGATCTTGCATCAATTATCGTCGACAGACACAAAATGTGTGGGAAAGCTCGAGGTGACACACGCTCCTCATATGATATTATAATGTGCAATGGAATATGTGCTAAATCTGGCACTGACAGATGGTTCTGGTGTTAATGAACTGTGCATTTTGAACCATTGTAAAGTTACATAATAAAACAGGAGGCTTTTTGAGGAGACTGAGGACTCCATTAATCTAAGACAACCTCATTGAGGCAACTTCTCCCTCTTGTGGAAGTTTGAAAACAAAAAGAAGTCCGAAACATTAAAAACTGTCATTTGACAAACATTTAAATACAAACGCTGAAAAGATGAAAACCTGTCTTAGACAAGTTCTTTAATTCTTCCTTAACTGTGACAAACACAGGGGTGTTTTTTAATGTCATTGATGTCTAAACTTTGCTTTCTTTCATTATTAAAATGCACATAATGCACAGCAGAGATTGTTTCCTTTGCCACAAGATGGAGCCAAACACTACAATATGGAAGAAAGTATCTCTCACCGGTTAAGATTTGATCATGTTCCATTAAGTGTGCAGACACACAAAAGAACACCGTGAATCCTCATACTGATATCTCACCACTACTCAGTTCGCTGTTTTTCAAAGTCCAAAAGGAGAGTTTTGACCAGTCGTGGGCAGCCATGTGCAAACCATGTAGGCATTCACGGGTTACAGATCACATTCACATCAAATGATTTTATTGGAAAATTTCACTGCAGCACCACTAATGAATGTTTTGTTACTTTCATCTTTTCTCCTTTGCCTGCTCACACTCCCTGATCTTTAATTAAACTCTTATCAACAGACTGTGAGTAGGTGGTGGAGCTGATGAGGGATCTTCTCTCCTTCTCTCTCGCGCCTTATCTTCTCTGTTTGTATCACTCTTTCCCCCTCCCCATTTTTAGTTTTTCAATTCATTTCCTTTTACTAAACCTCACTGACTCCCTTTCCCTTATGCCTCCCTCTCCTATCTTTCCCCAGACTGTGACAGCAGAGCACAGCGGCTTTGAACCTGGTTTTATTCAGAGCACGCTCTTGTCTCCCATCACCCATGGTCTCCTGATTAGTCTGCCCCCTCCTTCTTAGCAGTCACTGGGGCTCACAGCAGCCAACTGACAGGCAAGGAAAAAGCTTTTCCCAGGTAGAGTAGCAGCACTGCCTGAAGACTTGTAAGCCTAAATATCCCAGTCGTCTGGGAGGTGGGGATTACCCTTTGGCCAGCTGCTAGATCCTTTATTTCCCATATGGGAGTATTGGGTTTGAAAGGCACAAATATGGGAGCTTTTTCTTTATAAGCTGCTGTAAGGGGAGAAGCATAGGATTTAGCCCTTGATTTTTAATACCCACTTACATGAAATTTAGAAAATTACATTGAGAAACAGATCACTCGGTGCTGGTTGGAGACTAATGCTGGAAAATGCTGCTCAGGCTGGTTTGGTATTTTGTGGTATAGTGTAACCAGTAGATCTTATGTAAAGATTTTGAGTGGATGTAGACCACATGCCTTCTAACTTTGGTTCAATTATACTCATTACAGCAGAAATAGAGAATGTAAAAGTGAGCTGTGGAGAGTGAATCATGATGCTAGGAAATTCTGGTTGGAGCATTTAAATTCAGCACCATACTGCACCATCTCATTATTAACATTTTACTCTCTAACTTGTTTCTGATTTTTTTTTTTTTTTTTTTTAAATCTAACACTACAGGCTTGGAGCCTGTGACATTTCGTCAACTGTACAGGAGAGCCAAAACAAACAAAAAAAAAATGACCATAGTTTGCTCTTAATTTGTATACTGATTTTAGTTTTTTTAAGCATGTTTCTTTTTACAAAATGATGACAATGCTTAATGAACAATATTGTCTTTGTCGTAAATGCACTTACGCCCTTTTGGCACCAACTTCTTCTGTGCATTCAGATTTAAGCCTTTTGGTTTTTGTTGAATAACTTTATTTCTATTAATGTTTTACTTCTGTAATTTTGACAGTAGATAGAGCACATCAAGAGCTTTAATTTGATATATATATCTCAATTTTGACCAAAATGTCACTAACGCCTCTTTGGCTCCAAGCCCTCGGTTTAATCTTAACCCTGAGCCTTGGACCCACTCACTCTGCCACTTCATAAGTCATGGTGGGCATGGCTCAGGTGGTGAGCAGGTTGTCCATTAACTGCAAAGTTGATGGTGTCCTTGAGCAAGACACTAATCTCAGTGTTTCTCCACACAGCAGATGAACACCTGGATGGGAGCGCTGCCATTATTGATTGACGAGTATGTGAAATTGTGAATGACCAAACGTATTTTAAGGTGCACTGAAGAACCACTGAGTATTGAGGTTTTGCAGACATGTGACTGCCAACCACGTGACCTTAATTTGTCCACCATTTTGGATATGTGACAATCATGGTGACAATGTAAGGTCAAGTGAATGGGGCCACAGTCACACAGGCTGTGGCCACCATCTGGTCATGAGGGAAACTGTGTATTCCCCAATCGGATGGCAAAAACCACCTTGCGATTGCTGTGGTTGCTAATAGTTTGCACACTGACTTGTCTACAATCACTCACCAGCCACTTTCTGAGTGGTAGTGAAACTGTGAAAAGCGCAATGCAAACTGGAAACAGACCATTCACCTTCAAAGTAAAAGTTGTGCCCTTTAAAACATGTTGGCTGCAACTCTGAGGCACATCTTTTACTCTGAAGGCATCTTCCATGCAGACTATTGGCTAGAGTGGGAATCTGTTAGAAATTAAAGTAACTGTAAGGAGGTTTTTACTGCAGACCATATATTCAAACTATTTCACCTAGTAACAACCAGGAACCATTCACAAACCAGTCAGGGAATACATATTTTTCCTTTGCAACCGGTAGTTGTATCACATCCAAGATGGCAGACAACTCTCAAGCAATCTGTGCATGAAATCAGGTAAAAAAAATGTATTAACATTTCCTTTTGCAGATGAGATCCCAGTCTCAAACCTACAGTCTACATGCTCATTTGCTTTCTGTGCTAATTAGAGAATGTTAGCATGCTAACATCTTTAACTAAGATGGCAAACGTAACACCTGGATGTTATCCAGGTTATCATGATGTTATCATTGACATTATGAGCACATCTTGCTGATGTTAGCAACCATACAAAGCTGTTGTCATTAAATTCAGTTTCACAGCTTCAGCGTTTTGCAGCAGACTCTTCCACTAGTAGTGTCTTTTTCCGCTACGTCTATTTTACAGTGTAAACAACTACGTGCACTTTCAGTAAACACTCAAAATAATTTAGCACAATTTCAAAATGATGTAAAACTGAAGGCATGCTGCGACGGTAAAGTTGAATTCTTGTCTTTACTACAGAACCCCCTCCTCCCACTCCATCTGTCCCCAGCCAAGCATCCCACTCTGAACTGCTGCTTGCCATCTATTCTCCTTCCCACCCATTCCTCACAAGCACACATCCTATTCTCCCCATCTCCACTGAAATGCACCTCAAGCTGACAACAAATGCAACCTTTCTTCAGCAGAGACAGACAGACTAACACAGATATGTCAGTCTGCAGCATTTGCAGATAACCAACATCTCTCTCTCTTTCTGTCCTCTCGCTCCAACCTGCATTTCCCACTCTCTGTTTCCTCTTTCTCTGCTTGTTCCGACCCCACTGGAATGCACTTCTTATGAAGATAAATGACTCCTCTCAGCTTCCTTACCTCCTCCCATCTGCTTCCTTTGCGGCTGCGGTGGGGAATTCCTGTGGAATTTTCTCATTCCTCAGAGTGTCTTGCCTTACAGGTTCACATCATACTCTTTTGTTCTCAAGGAAAAGAACAAAGAACCATACAAGCTTTGCTGGAGATGCTGCAGACATTAGGTTTCAGTGATAGCATTTGAGAAGTTAAACTATAGCTCATCAGATTTATATTATGAATGGAGTCAAACTCTGAGGATATTTGATAATCAGGGTTTCTGAAAGTTAATCTGGCTCTACAACTCTGAGGATTCTGCAGATGGAGAGCCAATCCACTGTGAAACAGATTCAGTGTGTTACCCTTTCATATTAGAAAAGGCAGTTTAAGGAATGGAACTTCTTTTGGAAATACACCTAGAGTACTCATTAGGATTAGAAAATTATGTGAAATTTTAGATTGTTTCGCCAAAATACTGGAAATGGGAAAATGGCTCACACTGATCACTTGGAAAGCAACTACAATTTACAGTTTGTATAAAACTGAAAAAAGTCTGGCACTATCTATCTGCAGTATCTTGCCTGGAACCAGCATCCTCTGTCACGATGAGAGGCTGTGTGCAGAGGGAGAGGACCCAAGTGCAGGACTGACGCAGATGTAAACTAAAAACGACTTTATTTCAAAAATACAAAAAATACAAAACTCTAAATCTCCACCAGGGCAGGAACAAACTAGAAGCCTGGGAGAAACCAACTGGGGAAAACACACAGCTAGGAGGGGAAACCTAGGGGGAAACAATGACGACAACGCAACAATGAACAAAGGAAGACTCAGGGCTTAAATACACACAAGGGAATTAGGGCAAGTGGAAACAACAGGGGATGACAGGTGAACCAAATGAGACTAATGACAAAGGGGAAGCAAAACTAAACACAAAGCACAAGGAACACAAGACTGTCAAAATAAAACAGGAACTGACCTAACCAAAAACATGCTGACTTAACAGACTGACAAAGGGAGTGAGAACATGACCAACTAAACCAGACCTGGGACAAAGGAGAGACACTAAGAAACACAGAACTAAACCAAAGGGAACCTAAACACAAGAGGGTCATGACTTACACACACACGGGAGTATAGGGAAAAACAGAACATGAGAAACCAAAACAGAAAACAAAGAAACTAAGATTCAAATACTAAACTATAACCAAAACTAGAAATAGAACAGAACTTCACAATTAGAAACCAAAACACTGGGCCACCGGCCCAGGACCATGACATCCTCATGGACTCTGGTGTCCACCTGGCAACTTTTACTAGCCAAAACATGATTGAACAGAACAGTGTGTTCTTTCAGTTTGGTTTTGTAGAAACAAATAGTCTATAGCATATTAAATAGTCAGTTCTGCAGATTCTGGTAGTCTTCATCTTGAACCAGTTTGATAACAACTGGCACTGTAAACCAGTGACTGGTGATGAGACGGGAATCACTGGTGGAGTGTGAAGCCACTGCATGCATGTATGTATGTAGTACAGCTAAGTGGAATGAATATCATTTTGAGTGGACTGAGATCCTATCATGCTGACCTTCATTTAACTAAGAATCAACTTGGATCCTTTTTAAAATTAATTAATGAAAATAGTCGGGTGTAGGGTTGGGAACTTTCTTCAGCTGAAGTGGAGGAAGCCAGAAAAAGTCAGAACCACTCCTGTTCACTAATAATTAATAGCACAAGTGCTCCTGATCTTTTGATGTTACACGAAAAGCAAATCACATTGATGCTCTCTTCACAAGCATCATGTTTAATCACACAGTACATATAGATAAAACACATCTTGATCCTACACTAAACACATCCTGCAGTATAAATGATAATATCCTGATTCAGATCTTTTCTTTGGAGGTACTGCAAAGCTCTCCTGGGTCAGATGGAAGTATGTATGTAGCAGGCACCATTAAGGAAACTATTATTCCTCGCTCTAATTCAAGACCAGAACAGATAGCTCTATCACCATCCATGGGCCAGCATGAAATCTTAGTAGATCAGTCAATCAGAACATTTTGACACAGAGTCAAAATTTAGCACAAACCAAACAAAAAAGGGGAATGTAAAAAGGCATGGCATATATATATATATATGTCTATATATACTGTAGACATAGCTGTGGTAAACACTTCCTTAAGGGAAACAGCTAGGATTCTTGGAAAAAGACAGTGGAAACAGACTTTAGTTTGGACAAAGTTTGGTGGTGATTGTTGTTAACCTGGACCCTGAATGATGAGGTGTGGAAATGTTACTAACAATCTGTTTGATCTGGTACAGATTTTATGCCTAATTGCCTTCCTGATGAAACCCTCCCCATTTATTCGCACCTGTTGACACTGTGCCAGAATGGACAGCCAGACCCCCCCCTCCCCAACCTGTCTCTATTGTGTAGGCACTGAGCTCTTCAAGTCACATTTTTGCCTGACATTTTTGGTTGGAGAAACTTAGTCACACTGTCTAAAATCATGTACTGTTTATAGAGTGAAACTGATACTAAAAGTAAGGTATGAGACAAAAATGATGTCAAAATGACAGGTCCTTCCCTTCCCTTCATTCCACAATTTGAGAAAGAAGCCATAAATAAATCAGAGAATGAGCAAATTCCGAACAAGTCATGAGTGCTTCTGTGCATGTGAGGGGGAATTTAAAAGGCAGCAAGAGAATGTTTAATTTAAAATGAAGACAAAGATTAGGCCCTAAAAATCTGTGTATCCCACTCACCCTGGCACCTTGAGCTGCTTGGAGAAGCAGCAACCCTGAAGACAAAACATTCATCAAGGACACAGTGCAGCCTTTTTTTTTTTTTTTAGCACACTAAAAAAGTCATAACTGCAAAACCTCCTCTTTTTTTTTAGATTGAGTCACTATGCCACAGATGGCTTTTGCTGGATGCAACACGTGTCGCACAATGTGATCAGTGGTGAAAGAGAAAAACTTCATAAAGACATCAGATGTGGAAATGGATGCATGAGTGTGTTTAACAGTTGCATAACCAAAAAGTAGACCTTCTCTTTGTCTTTGTGTCCTTGTTTTAATAATAAGCAGATCCTGAGCCCAAAGCTGTAGTGCTCCTTTTGTTTTTATTACTACATTTAACTAAAGTATATTTTTTAGTCCAAATTAACACCCCATGACGCACAAGATTATCAAACTGAATTCCCAGTTAAGGGTAACTTTATTGATTTGATTATTATTGTTATTTTAAATGATTTTTTAAATGCCTCTTCTAATTCTTTGAAATTATTCCTAGTTAACATCATAGTACACATATTTGAATCTGTCTTAGTGATGTTCACTGATTCTAAAGATACAGTATGGTTACACTTCAATGCCATCAGTACTATTAGCAAAAACTTGCAGCTGAAAGAGGAATTGGATTGCTTTAGTGGGAATGAAGACTATTGGCACACTGAGCCATGTATTCTTTTGCTTTTTTTGTTTTAAAAAAAAGAAATTAAACCATAGCAGAAATGAGGGCATTTGCAAATGGATTTGATTTCCTTTGATGTGAAAGCTGATGCTTAAAAGTAGTTCATAAAGTGATGATTTGCTTGGAGAAAAGTGTTTGATGAAACTTTTGTGTTTCTTGCCAAAAAAAAAAAAAAAAAATTTTTAGGACAATTTCAGTGTGTGTGTGTGGGTGTGTGTGTGTGTCTGTGTGTTTATCGTGCCTGATGAGGACTTAAACTGTGAGCGCTCATTAACGCATGAGGACGCATCTCATGACAGGGACAAAATTTCAGGTACCCACAGGTCCAGATTGCAGAATGTGTTTCCTTGTTTACCTGTCTTTGTGAGGACTTGTTTTAGACATACTGGTCAAGGACATTTTGAGAAAGTGAACTTGTTTTTGTTGCTCCTCATACACTTTTCAAGGCCTGGTTGAGGGTGAAAACTTGGTTTTAGTTTTAGAATTAGATATACGGTAATTTATTTTACATTCAGGATTTAGTTGTAACATCAAACATGGATGTTTTTATTAGTTTATGCTAAAAATTGTCTGGTGGGTTGTTATAGGTTTCTGAATGCATCCAAGGGTGTCATTGCAGAGGGATGTCTGGGTTAGGGTTAGGGTAAGTAGCTAGAGAGATACATGCTTTATGTAAATGAGTGTCTCTGAAAAAGACAGAACCAATGAACTTCACTAATATGTGTGTAGAAATGTTCTTACACTATGCAAAAGAGAAATGCACAGGTGTGGTGGCCACATATATGCACATTTCACACCAGAATGCCCCAAGCTCTTATTGCGAAGAGAGAGACCGGAATAGATCTGGAAAAGGCGGGAGAGAGAGGCCTGGGATAAAAGGGCTTGACTCCTCCTTTTGCGGGAGTTATATTTGGAGTTCTAGTTGTTGTGAGTTTACCGAATAAAGCTGAGACTACATACCTGCTCGTGTCTCCTTCCACCGACTCCTACATTGGTGACCCCGACTAAAGAACATGTCTGCTGACAACAGCTCAACGGCCGCGGCCGCTGTTTCCTCACCAGCCGCCGCCGTTTCCTCACCAGCCGCCGCCGTTTCTCCCGCTATTTTTGCGGCCACGGTCAAGCTCCCGGAGTTCTGGCAGCACGATCCAGAGCCTTGGTTCCAGCATGTGGAGGCCCAGTTTCACCTCCGCGGGATCACCTCAGACGACACCAAGTATTACCATGTCGTCGCGGCGCTGGACTCTGCTTCTACCCGCCGGCTGATGGGACTGCTCCGGGACCCGCCGCCTGCTAACAAGTATGGAGCGCTGAAGGAGAACCTGCTGCGGATTTATCAGCTTTCAGACGAAGAGCGGGCTGATCGCCTGTTGTCCCTGAATGGCTTGGGAGATGGTAAACCCTCCGAGCTGATGGAGCACATGCTGGCTCTGCTCGGCCCGGGCGACGCTTCGTTTCTCTTTACGCATCTGTTCCTGCGCCAGCTCCCCCCTCCCGTGCGCACCGCACTAGCCAGCTCCGCTCTGATATGGGCCAAGGATTACCGCGGGCTAGCTGAAGAGGCGGACAAGATTTTGCTGGCATCCAGGCATTCCGGTGTGCATGCACTTTTACCGAGTGCGGCTCTACAAGGGGCGGAGACGAGAGAAGCTGGTGCTGTGGCCGCCGTCGCAGAGCGCCGGAGGAAGGAGAGCGTGCTCTGCTTCTATCATCGCCGGTTCGGAGTGAAGGCGAAGCGCTGCATTCCGCCGTGTACCTTCCAGCACCAGGGAAACGAGAGGGCCGGTGCTCACTAGCAGCTGTGTGCGCTGGCAGCTCGGACAAGCTGCTCTTCATTGAGGACACTGCTTCGGGACGCCGTCTGCTTGTGGACTCGGGTGCTCAGCGTAGCATCATGCCGGCTTCAGCTGCGGACGCCTTGGGACAATGTCACGGACCCCTGCTGGACGCGGCGAACGGTACCCCCATTCGCACATATGGAATGAGGTTGGTGACTGTGTGTTTCAAGGGACGTCAGTTTAACTGGGACTTTGTGATAGCGTCTGTGTCAGTACCTATACTCGGCGCTGATTTCTTGTGTGCTTTCAGGTTGTTGGTCGATGTAGCTAATAGGTGCTTGATAGATGCTGTGTCTTTTGATACCTACCCCTGTACACTTGGTAGTCCTGGCCCCCTGCCCCTCGCTAACATGCTTGCCACAGGTGATGAGTACCAGCGTTTGCTTGCCGAGTTTCCCACCCTCACGGTTCCCACCTTCTCTGCAGCCGTAGCTAAACATGGTGTGGAGCATTACATTACCACTGTGGGTCCGCCGGTTTTTGCGCGTGCACGCCGTCTCGATGCTGCGAAGTTAGCGATAGCCAGGGAGGAGTTTGCAAACATGGAGCGCCTTGGTATTGTGCGCCGCTCAAACAGCCCGTGGGCGTCCCCGTTGCACATGGTCCCTAAAGCTGACGGTGGGTGGCGCCCTTGTGGGGATTTTAGGCGCCTTAATAATGCGACGACTAATGACAGGTACCCGGTTCCCCACATTCAAGATTTTTCGGTTCATCTTGCGGGGGCAACTATTTTTTCAAAGGTGGATTTGGTGAGGGGATACCATCAGGTTCCTGTCCATCCGCGTGATGTGCCCAAGACCGCGGTTATCACTCCTTTTGGCCTTTTCGAGTTTTTGCGAATGCCCTTCGGTCTGAAGGGTGCGGCACAGACGTTTCAGCGCCTCATGGACTCCGTTTTGAGTGGTATGCCATTTTTGTTCGTCTATCTGGATGACATACTGGTTGCCAGCCCTTCCACCGCGGAGCATTCAGTGCACCTCCGCCAGTTGTTTGAGCGTCTCAGTGAGCACGGTTTGATTGTGAATCCAGCTAAATGCCAGTTCGGTCTGCCGGCCATAGAGTTTTTGGGACACCTCGTTTCGCCCCAAGGGGCGTTTCCCCTGCCCGCTAAGGTGGAGGCGGTTTCTGCTTTTCCGCGCCCTTCCTCAGTGAAGCCCCTGCAGGAGTTTTTGGGGATGGTGAACTTTTATAACCGTTTCATCCCCCGGGCTGCTCACCTCATGCACCCTCTGTACAATGCACTTAAGGGCAAGAAAGGCAACCAAGAGATAGAGTGGACACCTGAGCGGGTGCAGGCATTTGACAGTGCCAAAGCTGCTCTTGCCAACGCTGCCCCGCTGGCCCACCCGTCTCCCGAGGCGCCTGTTGCCCTTACTACCGATGCCTCCGATTTTGCAGTCGGGGCCGTGTGCGAACAATGGGTGGGTGGTGCTTGGCAGCCCCTCGCCTTTTTTAGCAGGAAGCTTCGGGATGCGGAGAGAAAGTACAGTACGTTTGACAGGGAGCTCCTTGCCCTTTTTCTCGCGACGCGTCGTTTCCGGTTCCTGCTTGAGGGCCGTGACTTTACCGCTTTTGTAGACCACAAACCTCTCACATTTGCCATGGCAAAGGTTTCAGAACCATGGACTGCACGGCAGCAACGGCAGCTTTCTGCTATTTCAGAGTTTACCACTGACATTCAGCACGTCGCCGGCAAGTGTAATCGGGTGGCTGACTGTCTGTCCAGGGCGCAGGTTAGTTCTGTGCATTTGGGAGTGGACTACTCTGCCATGGCTGCCGACCAACTTACGGATACGGAGATTCAGGCTTTTAAGGTGGCCGAGTCCAGTTTGCGTTTGGAAGATGTCTCATTTCAGGATAGTGGCGTAACCCTACTTTGCGACGTCTCATTGGGCAGGCCTCGCCCCTTGGTTCCTGCTTGCTGGCGTCGGCGGGTTTTTGAGGCAGTTCATTCTCTTTCGCACCCAGGAGTTAAAGCCTCAGTTAAGTTGGTAGGGGCCAAGTTTGTGTGGCCCGGCCTCCGGAAAGAGGTCAGGGCATGGGCTTCCTCATGTGTTGCTTGTCAGCGCGCCAAAGTGCAACGACACACCAAATCCCCTCTGGAGCACTTTCCCATACCCCAGAGAAGGTTCGAACATGTCCATGTAGACCTGGTAGGTCCATTTCCTCCTTCCCGGGGTTTCACCCATCTCCTGACAATGGTGGACAGGACGACTCGGTGGCCTGAAGCAGTTCCTTTGGCGTCAACCACCTCAGCAGATGTTGCTCGTGCGTTCGTCTCCTCCTGGGTATCTCGGTTTGGTGTACCGCTTGACTTGACATCTGACAGGGGTCCTCAGTTCACGTCTGAGCTGTGGACTGCTGTGGCGGAGAACCTTGGCGTCAGACTCCATCGCACTACCGCGTACCACCCGCAGGCCAATGGCCTTTGCGAGAGGTTCCACCGTACCATGAAGGCTGCCTTATGGGCTGCGCTGGTGGACAGCAGCTGGGTTGACCGCCTTCCTTGGGTCCTGCTGGGCCTGCGTGCGACACCTAAGGAGGACCTGCAGTCTTCTTCAGCCGAGCTGGTCCTGGGCCAGCCTTTGAGGGTTCCAGGGGAATTCCTTCCTGGTGCATCTGCTTCGGGGGCCGACAAAAGGAGCGGGCCGGTTTTCCCGGGGAATGATAGGTTTTTGGCCCCAGTAGCGGCGCATCACTGCCTTCCACAGTCATATGTGCCAAAGGACCTGATGTCTGCCAAGTACATTTTTATCCGCCATGACGCGCACCGTTCTCCACTTCGACCTCCTTATGATGGTCCATTCCGTGTGCTAGAGGTGGGACCTAAGGATTTTTTGGTTGAGCTGGGAGGTCGTCAGGAGCGGGTTTCGGTGGATCGCCTTAAGCCTGCTCACATGTTTCCGGATGGTCCTATTGAGTTGGCCCAACCTCCGCGCCGCGGTCGTCCTCCCGTTTCTATGCCTCACTCGGAGGACCTGCCCCCAGCTGCTGTTTTTTCCCCTGCGAGGGGGCAGCCTCGCCGTAGTTGGGGCTATGCCCCTCCCTCGTTTTCACCACCTGTGGTCGCCAAGCACAGCCGTAGCGGCCGCCTTGTTAAACCCCCTAGGAGATACTCTTGATGTGGTATTTTATTTTTGCTATGTTGAGTTGAAAATGGTTGCTGTTTTTATTATTGTATTGTTTGCCATTCTGTGTGTTCAGGGGGGGCCTGTGTGGTGGCCACATATATGCACATTTCACACCAGAATGCCCCAAGCTCTTATTGCGAAGAGAGAGACCGGAATAGATCTGGAAAAGGCGGGAGAGAGAGGCCTGGGATAAAAGGGCTTGACTCCTCCTTTTGCGGGAGTTATATTTGGAGTTCTAGTTGTTGTGAGTTTACCGAATAAAGCTGAGACTACATACCTGCTCGTGTCTCCTTCCACCGACTCCTACACAGGCATAATTATTGTTTCCAAAGTGTTTCCACAGGAGTGCCAAAGGAAAAAAAAAATAAGGAAGGCTCAGGCTTAAATAATGGAGCCATTAGATCTCAGTTCCCCTGAGACACTTAGTGTGGTTTTGATAAAAAAAAAAGAAAGCTTTGACTTCCAAGTAGATATGAAAGGAAAAAAAATTAAAGATGCTTATATTAGTATATATGTTTTTTAAAAAGATTAAAGACTACACTTTTTTAGATAGTATTTTGTTTTCTTAACATGTAAATTATTATCTGATTGTTATGTATTTAATTCCAATTTAAAGTATTTTGGCTTGTGATGTTTTGAAAAACTAAGCAATGAAAAAAGAAATAATGATAATAATATTAGTAGTAGTAATAGTAGCAGTGGTAGGGTGTGATTTGTGAAAAAAAAAAAGGGGGAGAGTTTTTTTTATACTCATGTAACATTTATAGAATAATTATGAAGTTCAACTAAAGAAGAAGAACATTTTAATCTGCACAATATTCTCAGTTTCAAGTTTTCAGACACAGGTGACCTAAATGGAACAATAAAAAAAAGTTTAATGGACCAGAATTAAACCCCCTTCTACTTAGTGTCATTTGGCCAGCTGTGCTATTCAGTATCAATATTTAATATAAAATAATCTCAAAATGCATCAGCACGAAATACTATCAATAAAGTCATACATATCAGACCAAGAGAATAGTCTGCTTTGATGATGATCAGCAGGAGATTTTCAAGTTGAGAGTCAATAAATAAGTGAAAATGTCTGAGTTCTGCCATGTGTTTTACAGCATCCTGTACCACAGGTTGTAACTTGTGAATGATGCAGTAAATGACAGTCAGGTTTGGATAAATCTTTTCATGCAAGAGCGTGGCTGGTCTTTTCTGTCAGCCCACCACAACAGCTGCACCGTGAGTTGGAAAGCCAACAGACTGTGCACAGTGTTTTCAGAAATACCCTTCATAGCAAGGGTATGTAACTGTCGGATGTCCCAAACAAAGGCCCTGGTGTAAAACTTCAGTTCAGCAAGTTAAAATAAAAAGTTGCAGATCTCACCTTTGCTGATATAGATGCTGATATAGATGCTGATATAGATGATCACTGCTCAGTACTCAGTAGGAGTATCTGTAAAATCTGATGTTCTGAATACTTCTCATTTCTTGTTTAGTTAGTTAATGATAGTTTTCACTCTGAAAAGTGTTGCTTAGTGGCCTGATGAAAGCAATGTCATCTTGGAATTGTGAGTGTGAAAGTGAAAGCCCCTTTATATCTCTGTGATGTAGACTGTCAATGAGTATGAACAAATTCAGATAAGAAAATATATAGAATCACAGATTTGTACGTATGCTCACTTTACGCACATATTTCTTTGTTTGCACTGTTTGTGACTGAGACCCAATATGTGTCTGATCAATATGATGAAAGTGGACTGGAAAGCTTATTTCCATATGTCTCTGGGTACAATAGAATTTCACACAATGAAAAGAAGGATATTTTATCTAGTAAAAACCACAAAAAGAATTAGTTCAGCAGTGCTTGTTCTTAGTGCAAAGACTTCCTTGCCCAGTTAGAATGAGAAAAGAGAATAACAGTACCATGAAGAAGCTCATCTTTTTCTCTATAAAACATAGATTTACAGGAGGTAGACCAGAGGTGGATGCACACAAATCTGAAGTATTAGCTGGGTGTTGACATAGATGAAAAAGCTCAATGTGAGAAAGGATTTCCAGCCTCAGTCAGAGGGCAGATGTTCCATTTGATGTTCATGTATCTGATATTAATGAAGATTTAGCGGCATGGTATTGTCTTACAAATGCAGCTACCTTGATTTCATCTTCTTTTTGTATATGTCTTTTAGTGGCAAACACTGTCAAAAAACTTACATTTACCACTAGTATATGAATGTAAGACCTGTGTGTTTTTCAGTTATGAGGTGTCAAGATTTGTTATTGTAGCCAGTTATTGCTGAAAGATGCAAATGTTTAACAAATTTCCTTTCAAACAGATAAAGGATAATCTGATCTAATTTGAAAACAAAAGCAAAACAACAACAAATCTCACTTACCTTTGTGCAAAAGATTTTTAATTTGCTTCAAGCCATTTTATACCATTCTTGTATCTCAGTTACACACATTCTCACCAATATTTGCAAGTACAAGTACAACCACTGTCTGATTGATTTGCCACTGAGCAACTTCCGTGGACCAGCTGAAGGCTAAAGGCCTAGCTCAAGGACACCACCTCTTTAGCCTTGAAATATGTATCTAAATTATGATTTTCAAGAACATGAATGCAAAGCCTAATTTATTTAATTAGTTGTTTGTCTGCATGCTATTGGATGAAAATGTGATAGCTTGCAGACAAAATGTGCAATTCAAACTAAATTGATCTAAAAGCAGTGCTCATATTTTAACATGCTCTCGTCATTGAGTGTCAAATACTGCAGCTTTGTGCAATTCTGGTGTCCTAAGGGGTTAGTATCTTGTGGAATGGTTGCAACAATATTGGATGCAAAGACACTGTGGTTCTCTTAAGTCTGTATATTCTCAGTCATCCAGGTTATTTTAGTCTCTGGAGCTTGAAAAAAGGCAACTGGACTTCTTTAAGTTTCTTTAAGATTTTACGCCTCTTATCCAAGAAGCTTCTTCATTTCTAAAACCAAATGGTGGAGAGTCCCAGGTATATCAACCCTACTGGGGGTGTCCCCTGGAGGTGATCACTGACCCACTTTTGTTTATGTTCATAATCACATGAGCCAAGGTGTGAAAAAAGACATGGGTCATTACAATCAGTGATTTCAGGTGAAACCAATGTGGAACTTCCCCCCACTCTATCATGTGACTTATTGAGGTCACCTAAAGACAGATGTGAGTGGGGGTTGAAGGGAGCTGAGGACTGCATTGTAGATGGGGGACAGCTGGTGTGGTAAGCCACCACCTAAGTTCAGTGATGGTTGTTTACAGTGATGATGGCCTCTTTTACTCCTCTTTCAAACCATCTGTCTTCATGGTCCAAAATGTGAACACTGGCATCCTCAAAAGAGGATGTCCTTTAGGTGCAGATGTACAGCTGGGTCTTGTTGTGTCGACGTGTCTCTTCTATGTTGTGCCATGCTTTTATGGAGTGGCTGTTTGCTTTCTCCAATGTAGAGGTCTGAGCACTCCTTGCTGCACTGCACAGCATACACTATGTTGATTAGCTTGTGTTTGGGAGTGTTGTCCTTGGGATGGACCAGTTTTTGTCTTAGATTGTGGCTGGGTCTGAAGTTCACTGGGACTTCATGCTTGGAGAAAATTCACCTGAATTTATCTGACAAACTTGCCAAAGAGCTACAAAGTCCTAATCAAGAAAATAGAGAGTAGTAGGTATAGTATGCATTGGCAATATGGGAGTGATTTATGCCCTGTAAAATTAAGAATAGGTTGAATAATTTTGTAATTAGTCCTTTAGTATATTGTCAGTAATTTTTTAATGCCTCATAAAAAGAAAAACTGTAAAAACTAGATAGTAATTATAATGAGACATGGAACACATTTCCATGACTATGTTGTCAGTGGTTTCCATAAACAGAGATGCTTTCACTTCACTGATGCTAAAAACTGGCGCTCACCATGGCTGCATGTGTCTCCCGTTAAAATACATGGCATAAAGTTTATATTTGTGTAGCACATTTTGCAGTGAAAGTCATTGTTTTCGTTTTATGTATAATCTTTGTTGAACAACTTTAAAAAATATCCGACAGACCTTTCAGCATGTTTCTGTCAGTGTTCACACACAAGCAAAAAATAATCACTGGGGAGAAAAAGTGTGATCACATGCTGTTTTAATCATGATTCAGCAGCCATTTGAATGATGAGAGACATTTTAAAAATTATTTTAGGTATCACCAGAGAGGTTATTAAAAGGTTAATGAAGACTGGGTTTGAGTTGTAAGTCATTAAACTGGAGCAGACGAGATTCTTTCAAAGTGTGTTTAGCATTGCTTCAAGCTTTAAAACTTTCTGAAGGAAATATTTATTTTGCAAGTATAATAGTCTAAGACACATAGAGATTTCTTTATTTTATTCTTGAGGAATTACTTAAAGTAATTTAACAAATATGTTTTCTACCATGAACACATCCCTTTAGTTCCGTTGGTGTTGAAATAATAAAATATTTCCTTTCAAAAATAGGTGACATTTGTGTTTCTTTACTGACACAAACAACTTTTGACCTGCTCACTATTTACCTTGCTTGATTTAGTGCTGTACTACTTAAAATTGTACAGAGAGGTAACCTCTCACATACTTTTACTTTAGCAAAAGATTTGGACATCTTTCAGCTGCTGCTCCTATGTGTTGTTCTGGAGGGCACGAGCCAACAGCATATTTTGTCATTTAATTTGGATGACTTGTTGCACAGAGCTGGGAGGCTTTGGTTGACAGCTGGACTTGATTTTTGAGGTCTGCTGCCATATCTAGAGACAGCTGGAGAACCGAATGATTGGCAGACTGCCAGACAGAGAGTAGGTGTGTTTCCAATATTGCTGAGGTTGTGTCAGTATTTTTTTCTGCTGACATTGCCCTCTTGTAATGTCATCAAGTGTTATGAGCTGCCTGGATTGTTTGTTATATAACCCCTCCTCTCGTGTGACTATAAGTTTCTTTTGGTATGTGTTTATATGCTGCAGATACTGAAATAACTCCATTACACAGTCAAGCTTCATTAAGACACACACATCAGCAAATATCACACTGTTGTTGCAGTAAGTTATTGCTGTACTGCAGCTTATCTCGCACATTAAAACTGTGCCACACTTGAGGAGTTTTTGCTGCTATGACTTTGATAATACATTGTTTGGATATGCACAGCATGCTCATGGGATATTCTCATAAATAAATAATGTATGTCTAAAAGGAAAATATTCCTAAAAAGATTTTCCATTCAGTCACTATTATGAACAATGCATCTAACTTAATAGTTAGTGGTTTTAAACGATAGTACCATCACCGCTTGTGTATGACCAGTTATTGCATAAATAATGAGATTTTCATAGAATGAGGCCATGATATTCTGTGATGTTCTTTTATGACTGTTTTAATGACAGTTTCATGAGTTCCTCTTCCATTTTCATGATATTGAGGTTTACTTAATATTTTATCAAGAAACACACAAACACATCACAGAGTAGTTAATTTTTAAATATTATATTCAGAGTCTCAAAGTGTTTACATTAAATACAGTATTTATGAGATGAGAAGAGTGTAAACAGACTTGATGTGAAATCAGGTCAGACACAAATCAACTGATTGTAGCAGCTCATCATGTAAAATATGCTGAATTACATTATTTTAAAGGAGATGATCAATTTACACAAGGTAAGTTTAGTTAATTTAGACCAGCAGACAGACCATTTACTCAATGTGCCACCAAACCTTCCTGTGGACAGGTGGGCAGGGTTGGCGGTAAAAGTCCTTTCGTTCCATAAATTGAGAGATGCGGGAATCCAACCAACACACACACCAAGGAGGAAAGAGGAAAGATGATGAGAAAGAAGAGTAGCACGAATAAAATTCCAACACACTAGCATAGAGCCTGATGTTTAATGCAAGTGTAGCTGTATGATCTGGCAAGGAGTGGAGGAAAAGTCTGGTCCTTATATTCTTTGGAGACTAAAGAATGTTATGGCATTCAAATATGTTGACCAGGTCTACAGGCAGGGACTGATTAAAAGTACCGCCACAAAACAGACCTCAGAGGAGCAGGAAAACTGGCAACACAGCAAACACACACCCACCTGAGAAGGATAAAGATAGATCAGGGAGCTAGGGAGAAAGCGAGAAAGGAAGGAGGAAGAGGACTGTCTGTGCAGATTTTCAGCACTTGAAATGAAGGCAACTGGACTTCTTTTTAGTTTATAAATATGTTTTACTTCTATTCCAAGAGATTTCTTCAGTTCTATAAACTGATGGAGAATCCCAGGTATTCAATCCCTTGTGGGGTTGTCCTCTTGGAGGTGGTCTTGAGAGACGCTGACCCACCCTGTAATCACGTGAGTCACTGAGGCACATAAGCAAAGACGTGAATCAAAGCATGGGTCATTACCACCACATGGGTCAAGGTGTGAGTGGGGGTTGAATTGCCTGGGAAGGGATCTCAAAACTGCATTACAGATGGATGATAGATAGTGATATAGGCCACCACCTGTGTTTAGTGATAGTCATTCACAGTGGACATAGCTGACCCCCTTTACTCCTTTCTCAAACCATCTATCTTCTTAGTCCAAAGTGTGAACATTAAAGTCTTTGAAAGAGTGCCCCTTTTCCTTTATTTGCAGATGTACAGCAGATGAGCTGACTGTCCTGTATTGTGCCATGTGTTTGAGTGGTTGTTTGATCTCTCCGAGCACTCCTCACTGCAATACACAGTAAACATTACATTGTTTACCAGTGTATCTACCATTGTCACTTTTTGTCCGAGGGTGTTGCTGGGTCTGAAGTGCACCAGGATGTTATGCTTGGAGAAAATTCTTCTGAGTTTCTCTGACAAACCTGTCACACAATGGATGACAGTGTTGTTCTGGTTTTCTGAGGTTTGTTCTGGTTGTCTGAGGTTCTTTCCTACGCATTTTCATGGATTTAGTGAGATTTTAAACCAGGCTTTGCAGTGTTCTCCATATTTTCTGAGACTGGAAGGAGCAGACTGAAGAAGAAGCTGAATTACTTTTATCAACTTAGTTCTAATTTGTCTTTATCTTCAGTGACTGTAAAAAATAAGTGATTCATATCGTAACTACATTATTTGAACTACAAGTCATTGCACTTAAAAAAAAAAAATACAGTTTAACTACAGAAATGTTACGATTAATAAACCAAAACAGCTTCAGGCCAGAAAGAAAGACCACCTTACCACCTTAACGGTGGTAAAACACCACGTGGAGGTGAGGGGAATTGCACAGTTGGGTGAAAACTCTGTTCAGCTCATCAGAATAAGCAACAAATTTCATAAACAAGCTGCAATATTATCTCTTGTTGATATAAAAATAACAATTAGTGCAGCTTTATAGGGATCCTCCACACTTAATGTTATGCATATTTAAAACTCAACACCTGTACATTTTGCTCTTTCTTCTGTTGCTGACTAACTCGCATGTATTTGTCTGTGATCCAGTTTGTTAACTGAGAAACACTTGTGCATGCTATGCTATTCTTTGTAATAGTGTACCAGATATTGTTGCATTATTGCTTGTTTATGCTTTGCTCATCAGCTTTGGGTATGAGTTGACATGTATCATTAAATAATGTAGTGTAAAATTATGCAATGAGGGCAGGCTATGAATTACAAATTAGACAGACTAATAATTAATTTAAAAAAAATCCTTTATTCCTACCCATGGGTCAGGGAAACTCTTATCTTTAGTCAGCACCAGGTCAGTATCAAATCACAATACATATAAATACAAGAAATTAAGTTACATTGTATAAAATGAATAAAATTAGCTCCACTGTAGTCAACTACAGCATTATAATGTATCTGCAGTCACCAATAATAATATGCCACCATAGAAGTACAGAACATGCAGTGTGTATAGAGTTTACTTTGCATTTAGTCAGGACATTTTCTTTATAATATCAGTACATTTTCTTTATAATATCTGGTGTCAATATAGTCATGTAGACTCCTGCAGTCTGATTAAAACGGGAAATTATTTTATTGCTCTTTTGCAGTAGTGAAGTGGAACTTGTGGTTAGAGAAGATTCAGGACTTTAGCCTTCTCAGAGTTCAACAAAATACCTTCTCCAAAGTGATTATGTGAGTGATAATATTTGTTAGGTTAAGGAAATGAGATATGCCCACAAAAACCACATGAGGTTAAGTTGTGTACACTGCTAGCCGGATCCACTTTTGGAGATAAAGTATTTTGCTTTGCTTTCTCTGCCCAGGGACACATATGAACAGATACAAAATGGGGTGTTGAGACATGATCTATTTAGCATGTTCTACAGGCAGCAGGGTCACCAAGTTTTTATTTCTGATACCATGAAAGCTTAGCTGCAGCTACTGTTTTTGACAGTTATGCACAGTACATAAACCTTCCTAGAAACATTTAATTAGTATATATCTGTAAATTATACAGTACTGCGCTTAAGTCTTGAGCAACCCCTCATTTCCTTATATTTGGCAAGGAAAATGGGAAATAGGTGTAGCAATTTATAGAAATATGCTTAAAAAATGGGAAAAAAGCACACTTGATATCTATACTGACATGGACTGGGCAATGTGTTAGGAATGAAAGGATGCCACACCGTTTGATGGAAATGAAAAATATCAACCTACAGAGGGCTGAATTCAAAGACACCCCAAAAACCAAAGTGAAAAAAATGGTGGGGTAGGCTAGTCCATTTTACTGAAATTTCATTGCAGCATCTCAAAAATTGCAGTCATTGGTTTGTATGGCCCCCACCTGCTTGTATGCATGGCTGACAAGATTGGGGCATGCTCCTTACAAGATGACAGATGGTGTCCAGGGGGATCTCCTCTCAAATCTAGATCAGGGCAACACCGAGCTCCTCAGCCTGAATTCACAGTCTGAGATGCAACCTGGTGGTGTCGGATGGGCTGAAACATAATGTCTCAGAGGTGTTCTATTGGACATTAAGCATTGAGCAAACTTTCTGGTAATGGTACGTACTGATGTGCCATCCTGGAGGTGTTGGACTACTTGTGCACCATCTGTAGGGTCCAAGCATCGCCTCATGCTAACAGTAGTGACACTGACCCTAGCCAAATGCAAAACAATTAAAAAACAGAAAGGATGAGAAGGGAAAAAGTGTCAGTGGTCTCCACCTGTAAAACCATTCCTGTTTTGGGGGTTGTCTCCTTGTTGCACCCCTAGTGCACCTGTTGTTAATTTCATTAACACCAAAGCCACTGAAACTGCTTAACAACCCACTCTACTACTTTACTGAGCAGATCAATATCAGACAAGTTTAACTGACTTGATGCTATACTGTGATTAAAAAGTGTTCCTTTAATTTGTTTGAGCAGTGTACACACATACACGGAAATACTGTATATAAAACAAAAATAGAGTTTATACAATTCTAATGAGCTTGAAAGTCAATATTTGATAGGACCACCTTTATTCTTCAACACAGTTTGAACTCTCTGAGGCAGCTTTCTTGTCATTTCTTTAGGTAGTCTTCTGGAAAAGTTCTCCAGGCTTCTTGAAGGATACTCAAAGCTCTTCCTTGGATATTGGTTGCCTTTTGTTCTGTTCTCTGTCAAGATCATCTTCAATAATGTTGAGTTCCAGGCTCTGGGGAGACCAATCCATGACTGATGATGTTCCACTGTGTGTTTTACTAGCCAGGTATGCTTTTACTGCACTGGCAATGTGTTTGGCATCATTGTCATGCTTACAAATGAAGCCCCTGTCAATTAGATGCTTTCCAGATGGTATTGCATGGTAGATCAAATTCTGATGTACTTATTAGTGTTCATAAAATTCTTCTGAAAATGGTCAGGTACAAGGAGTGGACTGAAAATAAGAGAAAAAGCAGTCAATGTCTGAAAAAGAACCTTAAGAGACCTTTAGAAACCCTGGAAAACTATTGCTCAAGATCATTTTTAACAAGTACAAAAAAATTTCAAAGTAAAATATAAAGAAATAGGAGTGACTCAAGACTTATGCATAGTACTGAATATATATTAAGATGAATAGCATGAATCATGTTGTCACTAACAGAGTTTTAAAATAGAAATGGATGTTAATTTAAATAACTCTGATCCCCCCAAAAAAACAAACAAACAAACAACTTGTGCCATGCAAATTTTTTCAGATGTTTAACCAATTGACACATTATCATTTCATATCCTGCCTCTTGCCTTGTTGACAGCTGGGATAGGCTCCAGTCCCACAGCAAGCCCCTGTTCTGAATAAGTGGAAGATAACTAATGGATGGGTGGATACATTTATTTAATTCTATTCATTAAACAATATTGTGAATGTGGTTGGTCATGGACCAGAGACACACAGAAACACTTTTGCAATACATACTGTATAATACCTTTGCCACCATTGAGCAAAGATACACAAAATGCATTTTAGTAAGAACCACTGAATGTAAACATGTTTTTTTATTTCCAAGAAATCGACATTAAACACTTATTATTTGCTCATATGACTAGATCAATTAGTCCTCTCTGGTGTGTTACATGTACAGTACAGTAAAATTAGGGCTTGTCAAAGACATCTTTTTTTCAAAGACATAAACACTTTGGCTCATTTAGCAGTAATATTTTCACTATTCAGGTGGAACTAATTCAATATTGGTTATAAATTTCACATTATAGCATACTGAAATTATGCTAAAACCTATATGGTTAATTTATTTATCACATTAGTATTTAAGTATCTACCAATACCAATGCCATAGGTATGCAGCACAGGATGAAGAAACACATCCTTAAGTCTCATAATCTTGGCCAATTAATATAACTAGTAAATCACACATACAGGCACTAAAGGGGGTCATGGTTGATTCAAGATTTACAGGTGAACCAAGGCTTTCAAGAAGAAATCTTTACACTCTTTGCTCACTGATTATAAATAATGAACCACTCAGGAATCTCAAAAACCTGCAGAGATATTAAAAAAGAAAGAAAGAAAAAAAGGGGAATGCTGGACTCCAAAATTTGATCTTCAATAATGGAGAAAGTATATGAATAATGGTATTTTGACTTTTGTGGGAAGTGAATATTCAGGGAAAAAACATAAAGTAAGATCTAGGATATTGAAATATAAACTGACATCAGTGCTGGATTAAAATACATTGTGACAGTATTACATTATGCTGTAAAATAATTACTATGACTGTAACATAAATTATTTATAAATCATGACTCATGCAGACAGCAGAAGGTACTAAGGGCTCCTTTTAGTCTGACAAACAATTACAGGTAGCCATAATCAAATTATGATTATGATCAACATTCACATGGGGTGGTCATACTTTTGTGGATGCTGGGTCACTGTCTTGGCTTAAAGGTGCAAAACTGTACGCAGACATGGACAGTGGAGATACTGGCATTCATGCATACCAGTGGAACACTGTTACAACATAGAAACAATCCAGCAGCAAACCTGCATCATGATCTGCTAAAGAAGCTACAAGTGAAGCTGGGGCTGGTGGGGAAGGGGAGTTTCTACTAGTTAACCAGTTACTGTTTCATTTATTGTATGCCTATCCCACAACATGGTTTAGCACAAGGGATGAAAATGAGAATATATCTTAGATAAATGCGCTTTCTGAGCAGTGCTACTTGTTCTCCTGTTGGACTGAGGGCAAACTGGACGCTAGATTGGTACACTGTTCAATCATGAGGTAAAAGGGCCATGCTGACTGTTAGCATGCTAACTTCACTAGATAGCTCCTCAACAGAATATAAGGACATCTGTGCTGTAACAGTATTGGTGTTAAATCCTCACATTCTCTTGATAATTTCAGTTAATGTCGAGTTTTTAAACTGTTTCTAAACTTGCACCTTTAATGAAGCTGAGCCATCATTAATTCCCTCCGCACTTTCCCTACTGTGACAAGTCAAAATGTCTGCCATGGCAAAGGTGAGTGTTGACTCTTTTCTCTGTATACCCATGATTTATGAAAATAGATTCCCAGAGGTCAAATGAAATGAAAGCATGTTGTGCAAATCAGGTGCTCTGAGCTCATGGATCTTTAATGGATCTGAAGGTTGACTCATAGGCACATTTCTTTCTTGGCTTTGCTCTCAGAGACTGCACCATAACAATGACTTAATTATGCTAATAAGTTTTGGTAGATGAAATGATAATTGCAGTATCTTCTCACAGGACTGAGTTGTGTTTTGCTTGATGTGAAAAGGTCATTTAAAAAAACAAAAAAAAAAAAACCCACCCAGCAAAATGGGTTGACTGTGAGATAAATAATCACACTTTACCTCCTGTTTGTGTTTTCTCCCTGCCTTGAGAGGATTAAGTGAGACACAGCACTTGCGAGGCAGGTATGTGTGTAGGTTCATTATGTATATTTATGAGTGTGCTAATTTTTGAGTGTGCGTGTTTGTGTTGAAAGAGTGAGGGGGTGTGACTGTTCTCTGGCCCCTGGGCCAACTGCATCAGTCAGAATAGAGATAAGAAGCTCCACATGCTGGACCTTTCTGATGCTGCGTAACCTCAGCCTGCTTATACAGTGCACAGACCCACTCACACCTATACACACAAATACAAATACATAAACACCCTCTACAGCGACCATCTGATAGCCTACTGGATAACCTTCAATAGCAAATGTGTCCATGAAAGGACAGGAAAACTCATAGCGATTCAGACTATGGATGCTCCTCTCAAAGAATATATATATGTGTGTGTGTGTGTGTGTGTGTATGTCATATGTACATGTAGATCATCCAAAATCAAACAGCGAAAACAGCAAACGAGACGTGAAATTTGGGGTTAAATTTAAGTTTTATTCCTACTCTGATTGCCTGACATTAGAAACTGTGCAAGAGATGGTGCAATAATATTAAATTTAAATCAACAACAACAAAAAAGTCAAATTCCAGAACTGGATATTTTAATTTAATGTCATTACAAGGATATTTCGCAATGCTTGATAATTATACATTAACTCTGATTGCTTTTTGGGTTTTGCAAAGAGTTTCTATATATTTACATATTCGCTCATAATAGTACAGTCATTGAAGGTAAAAAACAATGCACGAAAATGTACAATGCCAAAATTACAGAAACAAAGCAGCAAAGACAATTCATCTCTATGGGAGGCTTATGTTGTTAGGCATCGAACCAAGGTGACACTGCTCCTTTAGACAGGGTCAGAGTGTGTGTAATTGGTCAACTGGCATTTCTGTCCAGAAGGTTCCCTGGAGGTCAGATAAGCCACATGTCATTAAGAGCCAGCAGCACACCCACTCATATACACAGATGCACACGACCAAACCTTTATAAGCAACCCTGATGAGCATCATTAGTCCCAATCAAAGCAAGTGATTAGCCTCAGTCTGAAGCCACAGTATGAGACAAAGGGAGAGTTTAAAGGATAACTTCTATGTGAATAGTACTAATGACTACAACAAAATACCAAGAAGGGCAAACAGAAAACATTGGAAAGCCTTTGTTTGATACAATGTGGGTCCCTCTGACGCCCATCCAACTGGCAGCTACACTTGAAGCTGAAGCCAACATGAAAGGACTGAATGCCAGCAAATAGATACTGGCTCCAAAAACTCTTTGGCACCAAGAACTCCCCTTTAAAAAGCATCAACTTCAGTGTAGAAAACTAGGTCAGTGTTTTTTTCAGGAAGTTAGTACGGTGTCAATCAGAATATTTGGGCCGTCTTTATGCATGCTTGTGGTCATTTTGAAAATGATTGCTTTGTAAATAATATTTTTAGGCTCACAGAATGCTTTGATGTCTGCCACGTGGCTGCTGAGTGACAGCTGTGGTGGAGCAGGGTTGTCCAGTTTTGACTGTGTTTTTTTTAACATGGACTTGCCTCTGCCCAGGGGGTGATTGGATTCTGTCTTGACTTGGTCAGGGCCCTGTAGCTGACATTTAAATCTTGGATCTTGATTGGGAGTTGGGCTTCACTGGTGTGTGGTGTGTTGTGCACCATTCAAAAAGCAAAACAAATAACCAGACCCCCCCCCTAAAAAAACAGAGATATATTCAACATTTTTATAGCAGATGGCTAAATTTTTGCCAAATAACATCTCTAATATACCGTATGAATGCATGACAAGGGATTTTCCATTGAATTTTCTATCAATCCAGTGAAATAATCCCTGTTGTATCTTTAAACTAAGTCATTATTTTCTGTGGCTCACATGCCCACTACATTTGTTCATTGCATACACGAAACAGGTAACTTAATAACAGTCGCATCTTAATTTAAATAAATAAAAAATGCCTACCGAGTCAAGTCAGAATCAAATCACCCCCTAGGTAGAGGCAAGTCCATGTTCATAAAAAATTACATCCCTCCTGATGCTAATGTTAGCCTAGCCCTCACCCACCTAAACAGCATGATAACCAAACAACAGAAGGCTCATCCTGATGGGGTGCACATCATTGCGGGAGACTTCAACCAGGCCTGCTTGAAGACTGTTCTCCTAGTCTCCCAAGTGGCACATTTCACACAATATGTGAAATGTTCCACCAGAGAAAATAACACACTGGATCATGTGTACTGCAAAATCACACATACTTACAGAGCAGTGCCACAGTCCCATATTGGACAGTCAGACCATCTGGCTCTGCACCTCATACCAGCTTACATGCAGCACAGAAGGAAATTCAATCCCACCCCAAAAACAAGAAAAAGAAAACTGAGGCCCATCTCACCAGTCACCATCATGCCTGAACCCAAAACACCCACAAACGGCATTCTGAACAACTCACGCCCCATCTCATTCATGTTGTGATGGTGATAAAGTGCTTTGAGAGGATAGTCTCACGCCACATGAAGGACTGCCTCCCTACAGCATTTGAGCTCCATCAGTTTGCCTACAGGGCAAACCGCTCCATAGAGGATGCCATCATCCTCATGTCAGACTGCCATTCATAGACTTTTGCTCCGCTTTCAATACAATCATCCCGGACATTCTCGGCTGCTGGTGACCTACCGATCCACCACTGAGATTGTGATCACGTACTGTATCTCTGCTTGGTATGCTGGGAGCTCAACTGTGGGCAGGAAAACCCTGTAGAGGATCATAAATACGGTCCAGAAAATTGTCAGATGCCCTCTGCCTTTCCTGGAGCAGATCGCTGGCTTGAGATGCCTAAGAAGGTCCACTACCATTCTCAATGATCCCTCCCACCCAGCACCCATCACCTGGTTTGAACAGTTGCCTTCTAGCAAACAATACAGGTCAATGGAGGCCCGCGCATCCAGGCTAAATATAATTTAATAGATGTGTACAACATGTTTTATTCTCTTCTTTCTATTCTTTTATACTATTTTATTTTTTCACAAAGGGAGAAGCACCTGCAATTTCATTATATATTACGTATAAAGCTATTCTGATTCTGATTCTGATGTGACTTCTCAATGACACAGAACATGTTACAGGCAGCAGGTTGAATCTCCATCTTTACCTTGAGGTAATCTGTTCAGTCAGAGAT
Source organism: Archocentrus centrarchus (assembly GCF_007364275.1). NCBI lineage: Eukaryota > Metazoa > Chordata > Actinopteri > Cichliformes > Cichlidae > Archocentrus > Archocentrus centrarchus. The sequence continues at coordinate 25,862,304 of NC_044346.1, read as the reverse complement.
AAATTATTAATGATGTCTTGATTAATGTACACATAAGCCCAGTTTGGGTCTAAAATATGATCGCATACATTATATATGTGATGAATACTGGGTTCATTTCAGTGCTTCCCCTGGGTCATTTGTAATGATTAATCACACTTTGAGGGATTGAGGGTAATTACCTTTGAAAATATTCATTTGCAAGGTCACAGGGTATTGGTTAGATACCAAAAAAACATTAAGGGTAATAGTCCTTCACTCAGTCGGATTAGATCAAGCTTCAAATATGTACATAAGCCAGATAGAAAATGAAGGGGGGGAAGCAACAGTGGAGTTTTTTTTTCAGGAAAAAACTGAAAAAGAAGAAAGAAATACTTTTGAACTAAAATGACCCGAGAAGATGAAACGTGAGAGAAGATTTGAATGATCTTAAAACATTTTCATTGTTGCACACTCTGTCACTCAGGCTCTTTTAATCTTCCAGTAATCATGTGCTTCAGATTTTCCCACTGGGTAGTAACATCAGAGGAAATTTCCAGCTTCTTTTGCGCCAAGCTAAAGCAAAACTGTGGCTCATGACATCTTGAAGCTTATGGGTGAACAGAAATAAAATCCTCTAGAAGGCTGCGACATGAGCTGTTCATTAGAAACACTTTGAAGATAGATGCAAATAGAACACGGGATGTGCTGTTGTGATGGCATTCCTGTGGTTTTGGAGGTAGCTCTATATTGGACACTTGGCAGACATGACAGGGAGTCAGCCTAGGCCATACAGGCTGTAAAAGCTTTTTTAAAAAAAATAAAAAAATAGCATATTTAAGTAACCTTTGTGTGGAATACACATTAAATCTACAGGAGCTGTTCAGCCATGGAAACGCGTGCCATGAAGCTCCTGGTGTTAATGGCACAGGATGTTTGGAAGGCACGTTGTTGATTTTTGCGTGCTATACATCTCAGCACTCGGTGACCCTGCTCTGTAACTTTAAGTGTTCTTCCACTTAAAGTTACTCTTTCAGTTTGCAATAATACAGCTCACAGTTGGAGGGAAGAAATTACATGAACTGACTTGTTGCAACGGTGGCAACCTATGACAGTACCACACTTGAATTCAAAAGAAAACAGTTTGGTGCTTCCTGTGTTGTATTGTTTTGTTTCACAATGCTGGTTTGGTTTGCAGGCAAACCAGTTCTAGCACCAGAAGCCAGAGCCATGTAAGTCCCATGTCAGATCTTTGATGTTTGGGCTCTGACAGCAATATCTTCTGTCATTTGATTTGGTGAGGATGATGGTTGCCAGCTACCCACTATCAAATTGCCTCTGACTCGATGGCAAAGACTACTTCTCATTTTTGTTTTTCAAAATTTCACAGAGAAAGCTATTAGGTCTTTGTTTTCTCTACAAGGAATCCAGTTTTTCTTCTCTGGATGTTCTCACCATGACGTAAACACTGGACAAATTCTCTTCTTTAAGATTTCCCCCATTTGGTGATAAACACCGAGTCATGCAGTGCTTGGCTGTAACATTCTTTTATAGCAGCTATGGGGGAATTTTCATTTTAACTCTGCGGATAATGGTCTCCCTCAACATCCTCAGCATGAAAAGCTGCAGAATAGATTTTTACTGTGGTAAATAAACAGCAGCAGGCCTGACATGATCCAGATCCATCTTCAGACATTTGTTTTCTTCCTGCAAACTGACAGAAAAAGTACTCTTTTTTTTTTTTGGTGTTCAGACAACACAAAATGAATGTACATGATTACAGCATTTGAACAAAAAACTATAACCTTTAATCTCCCAGCTATTTTTTTCTTCAACATACTGTAAGTTTAGCAAAGGCAACACATCAATACTACTGCATGCTTCCAACAAATGCTCAGACTAAACAATCACAGTGATCATTTATTCTTGCCAGCTGAAAAGACCTAGTCACAATAAATCTAGAGAGGAACTGTGATGTTGCAGTAATCTTAAAATAGCTTGACAATGGGGTAGGCAAGTCTTTCTATACCATTCAATGCATTAGAATTCAGTACTCCGGGAGTGAACTATACCTGTGCTCCACAGCCTAATCTAGGCTCTGTTATCAAGCTTTAGAAAATCTAGCCCCTGGCAACAGAGGTTTGAACTGAATGTGACGCCACAGCTGGAACAACATACTAACAGACAGATTGATCTCATCCCTGCACCAGCACTACTATGGAAGACACCCCCCCCCCCAACAACACACACACGGTGCGGACAGGCTTAGCATCTCTTTTCTCCACTCTCTTTTTCTTCCTCCCTTCTTTCTTCCCTCCTGTGCTCCTCTATTCTGTATTTTGTCCTGCTCTGATAGCCCTGCTTCTGTTAATCACTTCACAGTGCAGCCTCACACACATATACACTTACACACAGACACACACCGAGACACACACAGGCCCGGGAAGGGTAGTAATGAAGCTGGCTAAATGTTTTTGGCGGGGCTCTCCATCATGTCACCAAAGCGACCTTGGCTGCAGCAGACAGGTCAGCCCGATGGAGACTGACTCAGATTAAATAGAAGGCAGAGGGATCAGTGTGTATAGTTGTGGTGTACAGACACAGAAAGTAGAAAGAGCACATGAAGTGAGAAGGGCACAGATGATGTGTGTGCGTTTATGAAAATAAGAGATGAAGTGTCACTGTCCCAGTTTATGTGTTTACTTTTCTGTGTGTGTTTTAAAGGCAGCAGGGAACTAGAGATAGGAAGGAGCATTAGTGATGGAGTAAGCCACAAATGGAAAAAGCACACAGAGGGAGAATATAAAAGTAAATAAAGAGGAAGTTACAGAAATTGAAACACTGTGGGATGATGGAAAAATAAATGCAGTAAGATGACAATAATGACAAGACCAGGGGAAGTGATATAAAGCCTTGGGGAGTGTTCACAGTGTGTATCTGAGAGTGAGGACCGACAATAGATGGTACAAATTTACATAAGATGTACAGTTGACTCCATTCTGCTCCTGCTCTTCACGAACAAAAAAACCTTTAGGGATATGTTTGACAACAAGGCCGCAGAAAGACAAGAAGGCTAAAGAAAGAAAGCCAAACCGTGCGCGGCTGCCTCTCATATTCAGACTATGAAGGTTTTTGCATTGTGAGTTATGTTCAGGCTTTACAGATGTTTGACTTTGTGAAAGTATGTTGCACCTGTGTTAAATCGCTCTTTTATCGCTTTTTCTTACACTGCCGAACATAGAGTTTTATAGTAGGTGCATTTTTCATCCTCCCGCTTTACCGTACTTTTATAGGTTATATTTACTGTGTTGTTTGTTTGAGTTGTTTTAATGGGGAACAAGATTCCGGCCTTTGACATCTCCCTCACAGTGTCTGTACTCATATTTATGAGTGCTTTAGTCCTAATGTGAAGCAATAAACTTTGCCTTTAGTTTCTACCCATAAAATTACATGAAACAATACATTTATAACAAATGATGAAATAGTATTTCCATGTAACTTCATATTTTGCAGTTTTTGATAGCCTGTTTCTCTCGGCATGCCTGCTCTTTAATCTTGGCAAAACTTTAAAAAGTATCTAGATATTGTTGCTTTTGCATATAACTGCTTAATTTTATCTTCTGCACCCTGAAATAGCCATTTGGTTGCCAGAGCCATTACCCAGTGAAAAACTTTCTACCTCATTTTGTAGAGGGCTTAACATTCACCTTGCACCAAACACCAATAAAACCTGTTTACCAGCCTCAGTGTCAGCCGCAAGCCTAAATAAATTTCCCCTGATAGCTTCTGTCTCTCTTTAAACCAGTATATGTCCCTCACTTTAAAGTTTTGCTCCTTTCTCCTCCTTTGTGCTTATGTTTGGATGCAGCGTGTTTTAGTTTATATTGGGAGTATATCTCTGCATATAAGTGTGGTTGGACTTTAGGCTTGAGCTGCAGTCCAGATTAGGGAAAGGCTATTAAAGGGAATTGTTGTGGAGAGGGCAGGTGGAATTTATTATGGCCTGGGCAGGTTATACTGAGCTTTCAGTGGAGAGACTGGAACCTTTCATAGTCGGATATATTGTAATAGCTTTGTCCTCGGAGGGGGGGACAATAGAGAGTAGATGTGTTTATAAGCCTCTGTGTTTGTGTGTCTGCAGATGCAGCATTATAGCAAACATAAAATGTGGACCGTTAATTAAAACAAGACACATGATATGAGCACTCAAACCACCAATTTTTAATTGGTCAAATGAGATAAATGTATGAGTATTATTTGAACATAAACATTTTGCAGAGGATATCTTAAGGCACCTAAGCCACATTTAAAAATAGATTAATTTTGTTGCATAAAAATGCATTATGCTCATTTCCAATTCTACATTTTTATTCTTAGGCTCTGCTAAGAACATTTCTCCTTGGGCTCTGGGAGGGTCCTTCAGTGATATTTATTCATTCGAAAGTGTAGGTTCACTTGGATTGCTGTAAGAAAAACAGCCCCAGATTTTGACGATTCCACCTGCATGCGTAGTACCTCATTGCATTCTGGGAATTCGCCCTCCGTCTTCCTCTGCACAAATTTTCCACCATTGGATCAATGTGGAATCATCTGAAAAAAATGTCTCAGTAGCAGCTGTTTGTTTTTCTTCTTTGTGCATGTTCTTTTGCAAATATAATTCTGTAATTTCATATTCTGTGTGCCTTTGAATGGTTTTGACTGGTTCAGTCTCCCTCTGTGCTTATACTCGATCTTATTTCCAAAGGTCTATGAGATTGTTTCTGGAAATTTTTAAGGGTCTTTGAAGCAATCCTTCTAGAATACCCTTCTGTTGGCTAACAAACAATACTTGATCTTTTCGCTGAGTTCGGTTCACTTATCTTGCCATTTTTGCAGTTGGTTTTGACTAACAAATTTTTAAGATAGTATATAGTGAGTGTAGAGTAACTCAACTCTTTAGAATTTTCAATGAGACCAAACGCATCATCAAATCTTCATACAAACGACCTTAAAGAGTGAGAACCTAATTAAATATATGAGTCATATGGTCACTTATTTAATGATAACAATGATCCACTATTACATATTTGTGAGGAGTAATAGTATGTGAACCTTAGTTTCCAGTGCTCCCCACTTTGCAGCCATAACTGCAAATAACTGTACACTAACTTTAACAGAGCTTTAACTCTGGGATGCAACCTGTTCACTTCAGGTTCTTCTAACATGACCTCCTCATTTTGGGTCCTTCCAGAACATTTTTATTAGATTAAAGTCAGGCGTTTGACTAGGCTACTACAAAATATTGATCATATTCTTCTTTGGCCATCCTTTGGTAGAATGACTGTGCGCTGATGGTTGTTGCCATGCTGCAGAACCTGCTTTATCTTGAGAGTCAGACAAATGTTCAGACATTTTCTTAAGTTGCTGGTAAATTATTTCATTAGTAATAACAAGCCACTCTGATGCAGATACAGCAAAAAAAGGCCCAAACTATGACACTACCACCTCTACGTGCTTCGGAGATGGGATATGTTACTTATGCTGCAATGCAGGGTTTTCCTTTCTCAAACAGAATACTGCTCATTTAATCCAAAAAGTTTTACATTGTTTGTACAGCCTTCTGGCATGTCCATGTGATCTTCAGCAAACTGTAGCTAAAGGGCAGCAGCAGTGAGAACATTTTCCTACTCCTTTTTCTACTCATTGCTGTTCAGTATTGTGGTAATGATGGAACATAAACATAATCATTAACCAATGTAAAAAAAGGCTTTAGTTGGTCTGGATTTCTTTGCAACCTCCCAGACCATTTCAAAAGTAGTATACTAAAAAGTATAATATCTTCAAACTACCAGCAAAAAAAACCTGTTATTGTGCAACACAGAACCTCATCTCAGGCATTACAGCAGCCAGGCTGAGTGGGCACATGAGTAAAGCTCAGAAGAGAAGATACTGGCAGAGGGCCAAAGCACCAACTACTGGTTGATAGAGCAGTGCACTAAAACTTTAAGACCAGGCAGACCAACCTGAGCTTTGCCTGGATTTACTGGTTATACTGGAAGCTAACTCCAAGATCATCACATAAGTCACCATCAAGTATAGAATATACAGTGGGGGAAATAATTATCTATTGAATTAGTAAGTTTGTTCATTTACAAAGAAATGAACAGTCTCTAATTTTATGGTAGTTTCATTTTAATGGACAAACTCAGAATACCAAGTCAAGTCAAGTCAAAGTTTATTTCTATTAGCACATTAAAACAACCTCAGTTGACCAAAGTGCTGTACAGGTTATATGAAACATATACTATACATTAGTCACTAAATCAACAATAAATATATACTAAGAATCAAATAGAAAAAAATTCCCAAAATCCAGAAAAAACACATCTCTTTTGAATCACATGTCATTCAGTGAAATAAGTATTTGATACCCTACAACCCAGCCACAATTCTGGTTCCCATAGATTGACTTTGTGTGCCCATGTGGCATCCAGATATCCATCCATCCAGATTTCCATCTATCCACAAATGATACGCCTGAACTCAATTCATTATGTGGATAAAGCAGACCCATCCACAGAATCAGTTTCTTCCATTTCAACCTCTCCACCACCATGTGCATGACCAACGAGGTGTCATAAGATACCAGAGACAAGATTGTAGACCTGCACAAGCCTGGAATGGGCTACAAGGCCATCAGCAAGAAGCTTGGTGAGAAGGCAACAACTGTTGGTGCGATTACTCTGAAATGAAAGAAATATAAAATGAGCTACCCTCAATCTGGAGCTCCATGCATGCCTAATGGGGTGAGGATGATCATAAAAAAGGTGGTGGATCAGCCCAAAACTACACGGGAGGAGCTTGTTAATGATCTGAAGGCAGTTGGACCACAGCCACTAGGGACACCATTGGTAACACACTATGCTCTAATGGATTGAAATCTTGAGTATCCACAAGGTCCCCCTGCTCAAGAAGGCACAAGTACAGGCCTGTATTAAGTTTGCCAGTGAACATCTAAGTGATTCAGAGAAGGCTGGAGAGAAAGTGTTGTGGTGAGATTAAGCCAAAATCCATCTCTTTAGCATCAACTGTCATGTTTGGAGGAAGAGAAATGCTAAATGTGACCCAAAGACCACCATCCCCACAGTCAAACATGGAGGAAGAAACATTATGCTTTGGGCTGTTTTTCAGCTAAGGGTAGAGAACAAATTCACCGCTTTGAGGGGCCAGCGGACAGAACTTCCTCTTCTCACCCAGAACACTGAAGATGGGTCATGGATGGGTCTTCTACCATGACAATCACACAGGGGTCTCAAACTCGCGGCCCATGGGCCGCATCCGGCCCCGCCCCCTACTTCCAGTTCGCAATTTGATGTAAAAATAACACAATTTGGCCCTTTAAGTTACTTTTTTGACATTTTGCTTTCCCCTCCAATTAAGAGGAGTTAGCGAAATGTCAAAAAAGTAACTTAAAGGGCCAAATTGCATGTTATTTTCGACATCAAATCGCGGAGCGGAAGTAGGGGGTGGGGCCGGATGCGGCCCGCGGGCCATGAGTTTGAGACCCCTGAACATACTGTCAAGGCAACAAGGAGTGGTTGAAGAAGAAGCACACTGAGGTCATGGGGTGGCCTAACCAGTCTCCAGACCTCAGTCCTAAAGAAAATCTTTAGAGGGAGCTGAACCTTTGAGTTGCCAAGTGGTAGCCAAGAAACCTAAAGGATTTAGAGAGTTTCTGTAAAGAGGAGTGGGCCAAAATCCCTCCTGAGATGTGTGCAAACCTGGTGACCAGCTACAAGAAATGTCTTACCACTGTGCTTGCCAACAAGGATTTCTCTACCAAGTCATGTTTTGCTAGGTGTTGAAATACTTATTTCACACGGTGACATGCAAATCATTTTATAACTTTTATGTGATGTATTTTTTTCTGGAATTTTAGTTGATATTCTGTCTCTCTCCATTAAAATGAAACTACCGTAAAAATTAGAGCCTGTTATTTTTTCTAAGTTAACAAACCTACAAATTCAATAGGGGATCAAATAATTATTTCCCTCACTGCCATGGCAATGCATTCTTCCTGCTGCTGCTTTGCATAGGCCTGAACTCCCTCAGCCAGCACTGGCAGCACAAAGAGAACTGATATAGATTCAAGAGCAGAATTACCCTAAGTCCACCTCCTATACACAGATGACATTAAGCTGTACACCAAGAGTGAGCAAGACATCAACTTACTTCATCAAGGTATACAGTGAGGACATCTGAAGCCATTTGGACTGGGTGAGTGTGTCTGCATTGTGGCAAAAGGAGGAAAGGTGATCAGAACTGAAGGCCACAACTACCCAGGTTTCCCACAGAGGGAAACATGTTAAGGATGAAAGAGACTCAGCCATGACCAAATAGCTCCAGAGGGTAAAACAGCTGCTGAGAAGCCAGCTCCTCATCATCAACCATCAACATGCATGCCTTACCAGTTATGAGGGTATCACCAGATGCCTCACAATATATGGAGGGTTCCACCCAGGTCCAACACTCTGATAAACTACGATGAGCCAAAATAAGGATGTCAGTAACAAAGTCACAATTCATAAACATATAAATCAAGGATCATTCATAAATAGATCAGGAAGATGGCCCCTGGAGAGTAACTGATACAAGTGGGGCTCATTAAGTTCAAGGTGATGATGAGAGGAATAGCAATATGTGGAAGACCACACCCTTCTGTGGGATGTATTACCAATAGATAGGGGATGTAGCTGATCAGCTGAGATAAGAGGTCCTACAAGAAGATAGGAAAGACAAGTCTGAAGGACAGCAAAGAGGCTCTGATCAAGGTAGCACAAAAAAACCCAGTTCTAAGCATCAGTTCAACAGAGGCAGGAGTTCAGAACAGCAGACAGGTCCCAAGCTGTGCAAAGATGCCCCTGAAACAGTCCAGCACAGAGTAGTAAGATTGAAGACCCCAAGCTACGTGCGTGGCTCCAGCAAATTCCCAGCTTAACATCAGAGGTCTCTGTGCAGTCCTAGAAACAGCTAATATACTGCATAGAGCTCTCAAAAGCCCAGGACTCTGGTAGAGAACTGTTTTTTTACTGCATATTTTATTTTACAGAAAGGAAATAAGAATATTCTTAGTGGAACAGTGGGGAAAACCTTTGGGTGACTGTAACCCAAAGCTTATGGGGAACATTACTGATGCTAAGTGAAAGTCTCAAATTGATATATCTGAATTAACAATAAACAGTGTATGTTATTTATTTAACTATCTCAGAAACTTATAATTGCTCTTGTGTTTGGTAATCACATTTAGATCTCAGCAGGGATGGATGCGGAAATTTCCACATTACTTTTTGAGCACACATTTCTTTATGTCATATTTCCCCTGTGTGAAATTGAAAAGTAACACTTTATAAAACTGTTTGTCCTGCTGTGTCGACTTTAGAAAACTGGAGCCAGTTAAACATACTGTACGTTGAGGAACAATGAAATATACTGAGGCACCTGGTCACCATTCTTTAAGTATGGTGCTAAGGGATAATTTGAGATCTTATATTATTCTGTATTGTGCCTTTCCTCTCCTCTGCATAACCTAATATGTCATGATACTGTTGGCCTATTTAATCCCTGTTTTCTGTAAATTGCATCGTGTCATCTCTGTTACCTCTGACTAAGATTGCAGCAAGAGGATAAAGTGTTTTCAAACTTGCAAGAACACAGTTCTTAAAATCATGTCTGCTGCAATGGATATTCAGAGTCAAACAATAACGGCCTAATCAATAGCAGAGCTGACAGTGATTGCAAACAAATAGAGACAAGTGCTGTGTGCTGGCTGCAGTGAAATCCTTTAAATAAAACTTGAAAAAAGAATTCAAAGGCTTTAATTAATTTATTTCATATATAATACATTGTAGGGCAAGATGAACTTGGTGGTCTGCGTATGAAAAGTACTAAAACAAAACTGACAGACACATATAAACAAAACCATAAATATATGAGCACATTTATACATAGCAAAGGAGCAGACATTAGGATTTTGGAGGAAGAATCAAACTCCTTCCGAAAAAAACCAAAAACAAAAGCACAATGCTCAGGGCAATCGTTTCCTCTGTTGTCTTGACTGAAGAGGAGATTTAAAAGTAAAAAAAAAAAACAATGGAATTGCTGTGCATAATGGTGCATTTCTCCACTCCTGTGCAGAATAGTGTTGCCGGCTTTAGAATAAATTTGATCGGTTTATGGATGAATTGGTCAAAGGAGGGATGCTGCTGTGGAGTACAGTGTCACATTTTAGCCCACATCTCACTCTGTCTGGCTTAGTTCATCATTACAATGGATGATGAGGGAAAGATCCCACTGAGCTCTTCAAGGAGATGTAAAAACCTCTTGTGTCTCATGGGAAAGTGAGCTTGCTCCTTATGAATGGATAGAGAGATGAAAGACCTTGGTTTAAGCCCAACTCTTCATTTATTATTTAAGATACTTTAAATAATCCATGCTGTTGATTCATCAGAATTCCCTGAGGAATCATATTGTATGATTGTTTTTGTTCAAGGTCCTTTTCAGGTATGTCAGATCTTTTATTTTTTTATTTTTATGTATTAAACATATTTTAAGCTCCATTTTAAAACAGCTGATGTATAGCAGTAATTTGGAAATTAGACATGATCTGCCTATTTTTTTTAAAGGGATGTGCTACTGACAGGTTTCAGTTGATGCTAAAAAGCTGCAGCTTTTAAACTTTTCATACTGTTCACAGAGAAGTTGCTGTGTATTATTTTGGTTACCTAATATTTCTCTGACACTTTTGGAAATATTTCCTACTGTTGATAATTAAACATTTATCAAACAGTTACATGCTGGCTGTCACCTGCTTGCTGAGTATGAGAATGTGTATTCATGAAGAATATTTTTGGGTGCCTGCATACAATTCCATGACAGTGATGTATGCAGCACCCTTCTGCTTTTGTCACTTCTACACATCTGCAGCTCTCGGTGCCCTCGCCGCTGGCTGAGTTACTAGGACAGATCAGAGTAATGGAAGAGAGAATGGATCAAGACACTGATCGAGTCCCCCACTGGACTTAACAACAAAACACTACTAAACTGTATAAAATCCCATTATTCTGGCGCTTGTGGGAAAGAAGTTTGAGGCATTTGGGCATCTAAAAAAACAAAACAAAAACAACAACAACAAAAAACCAGTCTGCTTATACATGTTTTTAAAAACATTTTTTATACACTACCTTTATGTTGATTGATAATGTGATTACTACAGCTGTCTGTGCACTGAAAATTAAAATCCACCATAAATTCTGTTTTTCTTCTGTCAGATATAAACATCTATTTGTTTGTATGTAGGAGGCATATGACTGGGAGGTAGAAGACTACCCCTGGAAGGAGAGAGTCAGCTAACTAACTGGCTCAGTAAGTATCCCTGTTCCCCACACCCCACTGCAGGCCCGGGGAGAGCAGGCCCGAGGAGAGCAGGCCCAGGGCCTACGGAGACAACACCCCAGAACACTGCTATGTCTGAGGCCAGCACCCACTACCCTCTGCATGGAAGGCAGTGAAGTGTGTGCAGATATGCCCATACCAAGCCCCAGCAACAGTCAACCACACATATACGTAAACACACACACACAAAAGATGACAAGACAAAATGGCCTGAATATGGGTCAAGCTAATCCCAACCCTCCCATGCTGTCCCACAACTGGGGACAGCTGCTCCCTCACCTGATCACTGTGACTGCCCGAAGCACATACCGGATGTCCCAATGTGGGCCAACCCACCGCCAGGGCCCCAGACCCCGCACACAGACAGCCACAGAAGAGGCCAACAATCTGGCTCAGAGCCAGCACCTGCCACCGCAAGCACCCCAGGCCCCACACCACCCCGAGAGTGCAAGACAACACCCACCCAAGCACCCCTAAACCACCAACCAGGGCATAACCCTCAGATACCACAAAATGGCAGCCACTATCCTCCAGCCCACGCCCAGAGCCTACAGGAAGTCAGGGCAAATCTCATCCACCCCAGGGGCCCTGAAGTGTCCCGTTGCCTTCATTGATGCCGGCTACCTGCCATGCCACTTGTGGGTCTTTGCCACTGGCGCCGACGACCAGGTCTCCTCCGTCTTCGCCACTGGCCACGCGGCCGTCCTCCAGAGGTCCTCCGTCACCGCTGCTGGCCACACGGCAGGCCCCCTAAACTGAGTCATGTGCACTGTGGGCACTGCAGCTGACCTGCTGCTTTACCACGTCGCCACTACTGGCCACACGGCCAACCCCTGGAACGGCTTCGCTTCGTCGGCCCCGCAGCTGACCTCCTGAATGGCACCGTCGCAGCCAACCCCCGGAGCATTTTCGTCATCTGCGCCACTAACCCCACGGCTGACCTCCTGAACTGTCTTGTCAGCCCTGCTGGCCTGGCGGCCAGCCTCTTGGACTGTTTTCATCTCTGCTGTTGGCTGCCTAGCCAGTCCAGAACTGCTGTTTTGTGTTTGACCCAGTCCCTCTTTCCTGGGGGCCCTCCCGGGGCTGGTGGTGTTTTGTTTTTTGTTTATGGCTGTTGGGAACAGGTTTGTGTGTGTGTGTGTGTGTGTGGGGGGGGGGGGTCTCAGACCCAGGAATGTTGTCTTTTGGTTTATTTGGTGAGTATCACCTCTTTTGAAGGAAATTAATAAGTTTCCCCTCTTTCTTTTCATGTTCCCTCAGTCTTGTGATTGTCAAGTTCACGTGTGTAGGTCTGCTAACAGTCACTTCCTGTTTTACTTTGGTAGACCTTTGTATTGTGAATGTTGTATTCAGTTTTGCATCCTCTTGTCTCCTTAGTGTGTTTCTGCTCACCTGTTCTCCCCAGCTGTTTCCACTTTCCTCATTACCTCTTGTGTGTATTTATTGTCTGCATCCTCCTCCTGTTCTTTGTAGTGTTCTCCCTCTTGCTGTGTGAATGTCTTGCAGAGAGCTGTTGTTATTTTTGGATGATGTCCTGCCAGCCATTTTGTTTTGTTTGTTTATTTTTGGGAAACTCCAGCAATAAAAGCTGTTTTCAGAGTTTTATCCTGTTTACAGAGTCTTGCATCTGAGTCCTATTTATGCCTGCCACACAGAGGTGCCCTGACAACATTTAGGTGCACCTGGTCAGTCCAGCATCCTCCTCCGCCACCTGATCCAACTCACTACCAGGTGGTGATCAGTTTACAGCTCCTCTCTTCACCTGAGTATCCAGAACATACGGCTGCAGATCTGATGATACGATTACCTAGGGTGTCACGATGTCATGTGCACTTATGGACATCCTTATGTTCGAGCATGGTGTTTGTTATGGACAAATGTTGGCCCGAAGGTGCAGAGAAGCAACCCTCTTGTCTACTGGTGAAAATGCCAATGTACAGGCAGCAAACCAAAGGGAATACCTCTCACCGAGGGCAACTCCAGACTGGAACAGAGTCCAGCCCTTCTCCAGGAGACTGGTTCCAGAGCCCAGGTCATGTGTTGAAGGCAAGGCAAATAGAGGGACTGCAAAACAATTAAATAGAGATAAAAATAAATAAAAGTTTGCTACGCAAACCCAAAAGCAGATATTTTTTCTTTTTCTGCAGTTTAGGTCTAATTAGAATGAATTACTGAATGGGAGGGAGCACAACCAACAAATCCTGGTCTGAGGACCTCAGAGACCTGTACAGGTGACACAAAGTTTCAACAGACCTCTCAGGTGTCTGGTTATAATACAAAAACCTTGAATTTATTCTCATTTTGATGAAAATTCTTATATTTATAATGATCTGTAAACACCTTTTCTTATCACATATAAGCCAGCCAGTCATTGGCAGATATTCAGCAGCCTCACCTTCACAAACCTTCACCTTGGCAAAAATATATGGCTCATTCAGCATGCTGCAATTCCTCCCACTGGTGTGTGGGATCATTTCCATCATAATCATTTGTGCTCATGACCCAGTTTATCTGGTGCACATCTCTATTATAGAACTGGACCTGACCAGGTCACAACTGAGACTACAGCGCTTCTGCAGTTATACAACATTCAACATCACCTATACATTATACCATGTAAATGTAACCCAGTAGAGAAAACAGCTCTATTTTTCTCATTTATGTACACATTTTATTTTGAAAAACACCTATTTTGAAAAGAGGAAGTGTCCTGTTCTGATAGTCCCTTTCATTGCTATTGACATCTCATTTATAGACATATATGTATATATGGCCATGGTCTCATTTATCAGAAAAGAAAAGTTTCACCCATTCTTTGCTGACAGAGCTTCATAGTAATTTTCAAATCTTTGAGCGCAAAGCAGTTTCCTTACTGTGTTCTGCTAAGACACCATCTTGGTGAGACGTTTTGTCCTAAATTATTAACAAATGTTTAATGCAACATGTGGGAGAGTGCAAAATGCTAATTATTTGCTAACCTATTAGCATGCTAATCTCGTGTGTGTCTAAAATATTGTTTTAACGTATTTTAAACTCACTTTGAGTGCTATTTAAGCTCGATGTGATACAGCACATGTTGTTTTTGTATTGTTTATTATTTTAAATGTGTGAATTGGTGCTAAAAATGGCGCTAACAATGTTGTTTACTTTACCAGCACCTGTTGGGTGCTATGCAATGTTGTCTACTGCTTCAAGAATCGACTTAACTTGAGAATTTAGAACCATTTCATTTTTTTACCTGCCAGGTAAAACAGGTGAATTTTATTTATTTTGATGAAGTAAAGTGAAAAATTTATTTGGTAAAAATTAATTAATCATAATTTCATGGTTGATAAATAGATAAAAGCAGAACATCATATTGTTTATTTACATGGGTTAAAAATTTCATGTACATTATACATATTGTAACAATAGTGTTATGAAAAGATGAGGATTCTAGAAAAAGTGGAATAATCACCAGTCATATGTAAACACTGATAACACAAGAGCAGCAGTTGTTTTTTCGTGCAGATGAACTGTTAATAAGAAAAAAGTATTTCTTATCCAATTAATTAATTGATGGAATAATCAATAGAATACTCGATTACTAAAATAACTGATAGCTGCAGCTCTAAAAAGGACAAACTCAAACTTATAGGATGGTTGGTATTGAAATGAATGTAAACAAACCCAATGGAATGCCAGCTTGTTAAGCTGAAATTTAGTTTTATTTTATTTTTTCCCTTTTTAAAATACTAATTGTTCTAGCTCATTTCCTGGCTCCAGCTATTTCATTGCACATTACTCTTACCTCACAATATCACTTCCAAACCTAGACGCTGGTCTACAACTCTTTCTACTTAGGCCTAGCCTAGAGCAAAGGGTTACATAAGCATGTTGGATTTTAACAATGAAAAAGTGTGCTTGTGCAGTATAAGGTTGTGTTTGTGTGTGTTGGACTCTGAAATAAATTTTAAAGCAAAGAGAAGTGTAATTGTGTGCATGTGTAATCACAGTGCATTGTCAGTATTACTGACAACCAGCCACAGAGTCCTGTGCAGCTTCAAACATCAGAGGCAGTTGCTGTGGCGATCTGTCACCATAGGGACAGGTTTCTACTCTGGGGTGCTGCGACAAAATTAATCTGTACCTGTACCTCCACGCTGCTCTGTCCCCTTCTGGTTCTTTCTCTCTTTTTCTCTGAAGTCCGATAATGAAATGAATCTCTTTGGTCAGGATGTGGGTCAATCAGCCTCCGTTCCTCCTCACCCCATGCTCACCCGTCTCTACATTCTGGCTGAGATGGACTGCTCCATCACTGTCACAAGGTGCCCAGATTGGGTGCCAAAGCCACTAATAAAGACAAGAAACACATTTCGCTGCCATAGAAATACTTTTTCTTGGTCTGGCAGATGGATGTGTGTTTAAGGTGTGTGCCTTGGGAAAAGCTTGTGCAAATTCCAGTAAGATGATATTAAATCTAAGTACAGATTTAAAAATAGAGAACAGTATAACTGTGCACTTGCATGCTCCAATGATGGTCCAGTTTTCTGAGTGCAGAATTCAATCTTATAACAAATGTTTTTAGTAGGCTTTTAAATCTGGATGTGGAAACAACACTACATTGACAAAGAACATGCTGAATTTCATCATTTGTCATCTGGATTACTGCTAATTTAAAAATAATCAATTCCCTCTAGATGGAAAGTTGTTAATGCCTACAAATTTATCTAAAAATTATCCTAAATTAAATATTTAAAAACTGATATGAAATACACTACTCAAAAAAAAAAAATTAAAATTAAAATTAAAGGAACACTTTGAAAACAGATCTCAGTGAGAAAAAAAAATCATGCTGGATATATATGCTGATGTGGACTGGGTTGATTTCACATTGTTTGATGGAAATGAAAATGATCAACCTAAAGAGGGCTGAATTCAAACACACCTTGAAAATCAAAGTGAAAAAAAAAAATTATGCAGCAGGCTGGTTCATTTTGCCAAAATGTCAATGCAGCAAAATGGTACTCTGTAGTTTGTATGGCCCCCGCGTGCTTGTATGTATGCCTGACAATGTAACTATGCAACTAACTAATGAGACTAACGAGCTCATGGATTGTGTACTGGGCGACCTCCTCCTAGATCTGGACCATGGCGTCACTGAGCTCCTTGACAGTATGAGTTGGCAACATTGGATAGATCTAAACATATTAGAACTCAACCCAGAAACCAGTGCACTACCATAGGGTCTGACAGTGGATCCAAGGATCATACCTAATGGCAGTCAGGGTGCCATTGCCTAGCCTGAGAAGTCTGTAGAAGTCCACGATCCATGGAGAGATGCATGGTTATCCATGATGCAGCATGGATAAATGGTCATGCTGAACAAGGTTACAGATAGCATAATGTTCTCTATGATTTCTCCAGACATGCGCTCAGGGTGAACCTGCTCTCATCTGTGAAAAGCACAGGGCACCAGTGGTGGACCCGCCAATTCTGAGATTCTATTAACCCTGTTTTGGCGGTTGTCTCATTGTTGCCCCTCCAGTGCACCTGTTACTAATTTCATTAACACCAAAGCAGCTGAAACTAACAGTCCCCTGACTGACCAGATCAATATCCCAGCGGTTTAATTGACTTGATGCTATACTCTGAAAAAACAGTGTTCCTTTAATTTTCTTTTTAAACAGTGTATGTGAATTTGAAGACATTTATTTGCATGTCACATTTCTGCAAGTCTTGTACCAAAATTTTCAACAACACTGAGTTGTTGTTCAGTGTTTGGATACCATGAGTTTACCCGAAATCTTGGTATATCTTAAAAAAATAAAATACCCAAAGATGAAACACTATGATAAATAAAGGTGAAACAAGAAGTGGGACTCTGTGATAAGTGCAAAACTACAATATATGGACAAAAGTACTGGGCCACACCTCCATCGATTCAACCACCTAGTTTTTGCCACTTATCTGGGGCACAGGTCACAGGTTTAGCAGTCCAGCCACCTCCTTCGTTTACACAAGAACAGCGTGAAAATGAAACTTTTTGATCACGGGGGTACTGGTACATGCGCACTACAGTTGCGACTCCTGTATCCACACTGCCAAACTGTGGCCTGGCGATGGGAACTACAGCCTTTTCAATGTCTTGCATTTCTGTGTACACGAAAATCGTTTTTGAAACCTTTCCATCTGAACGCGTTAAATTTCAAAAACTAAAATGGTAAAACAATACTGTTTCCACTGAAAACGTTCTCGTGTAAACGGGGCCTGAGGCGTTCACAAGCCAGCTGAGAGGTGTAATCTCTCCAGCTTCTCTTGGATCTACCCTGGGGAACTCCTCTTGGTGGGACATGCCCGAAACCCCTCACATAGGAGGTGTCTAGGAGGCACCCTCAAATGCAAGCCAGCCTAGTGCAAGCTGGAGGTCATTGCTCAGTGAAGCCAACAAAACCACATCATCCACAAAAAGCAGAGAAGAGATACTGAGGCCACCAAACCCTCCACCCTCCACCCGCCACCAAAACCCACCAGGAACAAGTCTGAGTTATTGCTGACAATGTGGACCAAACTGTCAATGGTTGTACAGGGACCGGATAGCCTGCAATAATGGGACTAATACGTCATACTCCTGAAGCACCTTCCACAGGACAGCATGAGGGATGCAGTCAAATGCCTTCAAGTACACAATACACATGTAGACGGGTCAAATATCCTCATAAGCATAAAGAGCTGGTTCAGTATTCCACAACCAGGATAAAAACATGTTCCTTCTGGATCCAAGATTGGACTCACAGACTCTCCTGGGCATTGGTTTCCATGGCTGAGCAGCTCCTGTAGGTGTAATGTGTAGGTGGCCCAGTACTTTTGTTCTTATACTGTATTCAAATGGAAGGAAATAAATTGGCCCCTTTTACAATAAATTAGACTCTTAACATGAGAGTGGACAGATGGGGAGAAAAGCAACAGCTACACTTAATGTACAAAAAGAACAACTACACTTAATGCATACTGAAAAAGCTGCCAGGTACCAAACAAGTGACCTTCTTCAGATATTGGTAGAGTAGCTTGTTCAAAGGCTGTCAACTCCTCTGACATGATTTTCTGTGGCAGTAGTAGCTTGTTGGCAGTGTCCTTTTTTGCCCGTTTTATAGAGGGTGACAACATCAGCTGATGCGCATTACAACCACCTATATTTTGGAGTGTTAAACAGATATTTAACAGCGTTACAGTATTTATGGATAATATAAAATTTTAGGGTCAAAACTGACTTATCACAAGATCCCTAACTGGTACTCCTGGTGTTTGCATTATGCAGGAGATAATCAAACATGTACTTAGACAAACCCATCAAAACTTTCAGACCAGTCAGGCAGGAGTCTGCATTATCAGTTCTGCTGTAGGAGTAGCAAAGATAAAGCCAAGAATTTATTAAAGCACTGTGGGTTCTCATTTAATTCATGTACACTCAAACCAAATTTTAATATGTATAATGAAATAATTCATTTATATCTTATATTTCATGCCTCCACTATTACTTGAATTTTAAATGTATATTTATCAAAGCAAAACATAAATTGTACTACAGCACTATATTTTCTAAATTGTGATTTTTTTTCTGCAGTACTTTATCTGAAATTGTCAAACTGCCAAGTAGAAATCTCAATCCAAAGTAAGTGATTCCAGTAAATACGTCCACTGCACATCCTGTCGTCAGACTCTGGCTCAGATCTCTCCACAGCCGCTTAATTGCAGGTCAACAAGGTTTTGACTGTACAAATTACAAGTCAACCCCTATTTACTTGATTAGTTTTTTTTCTGAAATGGGCAGAGAGCCACTTGGCCCCTGAGTCTTGTTGCCACAATCCAGGTGATTACAGGAAATGGAGTTTGGAAGATGAAGTCACTCTTGAGCAAGTGGAGTTTAATCAGCAAAAGGAGATCACAATTTATTGTCCTGTTTATCTATCAGACCGGTCGCAGACACTCAAATAACACTTTTGATGATTGGGTATTTCTGGCATAATGAGTCTGTACACATTTTGATACTGGTTGTAACTGGAAACTTAATGTAATTATCATGCACTATATGTACATCTATGCATGCGTTGTATATATTTGAGATGGCAAAATAAACAGCAGTTTTGCTATTTTAATGCCTATAACACTACCAGTTTATGTAAAATGCATAAAAACCAAAAATGACGCTATAATGATTCAATTCAATTCAATTCAGTTCAATTTTATTTATATAGCGCCAAATCACAACAAACTGTCGCCTCAAGGCGCTTTGTATTGTGGGTAAAGACCCTACAATAATCGTATATACAGAACTGTCTGACCCTACTGTCATGGCCGGGGAGGAAACGGGCGAGGAAGGGCAAAAACGCAGGACTCCAGAGGTAACTTAAAAGGGCGTTTATTCAGGTAAGGGGGGAACACAAATACCAAAAAAACCTCAGAAGGGAGACGGAGGGCAGGCACAGGGAACACAGGAACACACGGGCACACAACGTCAACGACGCGACAAGGAACACATGGAAACTGAGGGCTTAAATACACACTGGGTAATCAGGGCAAGAGGAAACAGCAGGGAACAACAGGTGAGGCAAATGAAACTAATTACACAGGGGAAGCAAAGCTGAACACAAAGCACAGGAAAACCAGACTGTCAAAATAAACAGGAAGTGACAAACCAAGGAACATACTGACTAAACACGGGGAACAGGCACAGACTCAGGACAGAGACGCAGACATATCACAACACTAGGAAACACAAGACATCAACCTACTGGGAGGACACACTCAGGAAATAAACTAACACAAAACGCTGGGCCAACGGCCCAGGACATGACACCTACAGTGTCACAGTGAGACCCTAAGCCTAAAGGCCACAATTAGAATGTAAAGTGTACACCTGCTGTCAGCACATTTTAAAGCACTCAAAACCAGTGTTCTCAGGTATTCAGCAAACTACACCTTTCCTCACTTTGTCACTTTGGTCTGCCATAATAGGTGACAGCAAACCCAACAGGAGTGATAGGCAATTTGTACAATCTGAAACAGTCCTGATATGAGTTCTAATCAACCAAAAAACATGGAAACCTGTTTTGCTCCAACAGTATGCAAGCCCTTTAGCTTTAGAAGTCTTTCTTGATGCTTATAAGTCATTTATAATATTATGGTTCAGTTTGTGAGAGGGTTCATTTTGAAAACTTCTCATGAACACAAGTGTTTCCAATACTATCCCTATGAGAGTGAATCTGGAGCATTTGTGACAGGAAATATTTGTGTGACTGTAGGGATTTGTGTGCTTGAATGCATCAAAGATGAGCGAAATACAGTATACATTTTTGTGTTGGTTTGTATGAATAATTTTCACATCAGTAAAAAAATTAAAATGAGCCAAAGTCAGACAGGCAGAAGGCAACAAAAAATGGTGAGAATAAATTATCACAGCACACACAGAGCTGTCATTTGATTACAATATTTTTTGTGGTCAGAAACATTCATATGTTCAAATAATTGAAGAAAATAATATGGCAAAATTCCAAAGGCAACATTATATGAAAAAAGATGGCCATTTTTTTATTTGCACACTGCTCCAAAAAATTTAAAGGAACACTTCAAAAACATCAGATCTCAATGGTGTGTGTGTGTGTGTGTGTGTGTGTGTGTGTGTGTGTGTGTGTGTGTGTGTGTGTGTCATGATATGGACTGGGTAATGTGTTAGGACCGAAAGGATGCCACATCTTTGATGGAAATGAAAATGATCAACCTACAGAGGGCTGAATTCAAAGACAACCCAAAAATCAAAGTGAAAAAATTATGCAGCAGGCTAGTCCATTTTACCATTTTGCTGAAATTTCGCTGCAGCAACTCAGAGTGGTATTCTGTAGTTTGTATGATAAATGGTGGGGATCTCCTCCCAAATCTAGACCAGGGCATCACTGAGTTCCTGGACAGATTGAGGTGCAACCTGGTAGAATAGGATGTTCCAACACACAATGTACCAGAATTGTTCTATTGGATTTAGATCAGGCTAGCATGGGGGCCAGTCAGTGGTATCAATTCCTTCATTCTCCAGGAATTGCCTGCATACTCTTGCCATATGAGACCAGGCATTGTCGTGCACCAGGAACAACCCAGGACCCACTACACTAGTGTGATGACTGACAGGGTGGTGTTGCCTAGCCTGTAGAGGTCTGTGTGCTCCTTTGTGGATATGCCTCCCCAGACCATCATTGATCCACCACTAAATTGTGCAGCAGTGTCACAGGCAGAATAAAATTCTTCATGGCTTCTCCAGACCCTTTCACATTGTCACATGTGAAACCCAAGGATGCTGTACAAAGAATGTAAATAAAAAAAGAAATATACATAAAAAACTATCAACAAGAATAACTAGAGATTAAAGGCTTTTTTGAACAGATGGAGATTAATAAGGGTGGGGGTGATATGTTGTGAGAGCTCTCTGCTACAAGTCAGTGAGTAAAGGTCGAAGTCTAGAGATGTTCCTTAGGTGGAAAAAGGCTGTGTTGGTGACAGATTTGATATGAGTCTGGAATGAAAGTGTTGAGTATAGAACGACACCCAGGTTGTTAACTTCTGGTGATGGTGAGATGGAGGAACCATCTATGTCAAAGAAAAAATCTCCAAACTTCCAGAATAGGGCTTTGGGGGCCACAACCAATAACTTTGTTTTATTACTGTTCAACTTGAATAGATTACATGATATCCATGTTTTGATTTCTTGCAAACAGTTGAGTGACTGGGGCTGGGGGAGTGGGGGGGGGGGGGGGGGGGGGGGGGGGGTGAGTGGAGGGTTTGGTACTGAGATAGAGTTGTGTGTCATCAGCATAGAAATGGAAGACCATGGCAGCAGATGATCTGACTAAGGGGGAGCATATAGATGGTGAAGAGAAGGGGTCCAAGCACAGAACCTTGAGGCACACTGTGGTTAACTGGAGCAGAGATGGAGTGGGAGCCTCCTCCAGTTGGAGAGGTAGGACTGAAACCATCATTCATTAGTTATTTTAATGACAGCAGTCTCAGTGCTGTGGTGTGCTCTGAAGCCAGCTTATAAAGGTTCATAGAGGTCATGGTTAGACATATGCTGCTGGAGTTGGGTGGCCACTGCTCTCTCCAAGATTTTCGTGAGGAAACGAAGGTTCGAGATAGGTCGGTAATTGTTACATTTGTCAGGGTCTAAACCTGGCTTCTTGAGGATTGAAGTGACTGAGGCAGCTTTGAAGCTGGAGGGTACCGCTCCTAACTCCAGAGAAGAGTTGATGATGTCAACTATAAGGGGGCACAGAGCAGGTACACATGTCTTGACCAACGCTCTCTGCATGGGGTCCAGGGTGCAGGCCTGAGAGATCCACTTCGTGACCTGAGAGGAATTTCAGAGGAGAAGGAGGAGAAGGAGCACTGAGATAGATGTGGAGCAGGGGGGATGAAACCCTGCAATGGATGTACAGGTGCCAGGAGGTACCGATGGATAAAATTAACTTTTTCTTGGAAAAAGTCCAGGAACTTGTGGCAGAGGTCAGGGGCGCTTGAGGGATGATGTGGATCAATGGGGTGAAGTAGCCAGTTGATGGTTGAGAACAGCAAACTGGGATCTCTTTTCTGTTGATGAACAAGGGAGGAGTAACAATCAGTCTTGGTCTGGGAAAGAGCGGCTTTGTTGGACCTCACATGATCTTTATAACCCTCTAGGTGGACTGTGAGGCCATCTTTTGTAAAGCCTCTCAAGCTGGTGGCCATTAGAGCATGGAGTTCCATTGGGGCAGAGCAGGTAAAAGAGACAGTCCAGGTTTTGAGGGGAGTGGGGTGTGCTGGATAGGGCAGAGTTATAGTGGTCAACAAGTCCATCAACAATGATTGGGGGGTTGTTCCTGTATGTGATGGCACGTTTGGTGCATGCACAGCCTAGGCAGAGGCTAGTAACAGAAATGCAAACAGCAAAGTGGTCAGAGACAGCAAGATCCAGGCATTTCAGATTGGAAGGAGTTATGCCTTTAGAGCAAACCAGATCCAGTGTGTGGCCTCTGATGTGAATGGACCTTTAATGTGCTGCATGAAATTGAAGCAGTCCAACAGAGACCAGGGCCATTTCTCAATATGCGGACTTGTGCAGACTTGTGTACTTGTGAACCTGTGAAACATCATCACTCTCAGCCCAAGTACTGTTCCAATTCCAAAGTTTGCATAAAGGCAAGTTTGCTCAAAATGCCCGGATGTTTTCTTGCTCCACCCCTTCTATCGAGGATGCATCGGTGGTGACTTGTGTTGACCTGCTGCAGCCACGTATCCCACAATGCATTTTGAACGAAACTCAAACCCAGCAATGGTGGAGGAGAGTGGCTAAAACCATAAATTTTGAAATATTACTGCTTCTGTGACACAAAGTAAACTTTTTCGATGTTTTTAGGTGAGAATGTAGATGTGTAAACCTCAAATATCTGCTCAGTTTATCAATATATTGCTTAATTACAAAAGTTCTCCGACGTTTTCGGAGATGTACGTTCCTGCTGCTTTAACAGCCAAGCTGTCCGCTCGCCGGGTGGACGAGTCTTGCTATAACCAGGGAGAACGCCTGACTCCCAGCACATTGTTTTCAAAAGTCCCGCTGTTTTTTGCCCCTGTGTGGAAGTTAAACACAGATAGAATTCACTCAGATGATTGCTAATGGCTGATGTTTGGTTTATTTCAGTGTTTCATTTGTTCCTGAGGAAATCAATAAAAGTGATACTAAAAATATTTTACTCAGGAAGGAACACGAAAGCCTTTTCACCAGAAACGGGAACATCGCAGCGGCATGTTGATGCTGTTCATGGAGACTGTGAAGACTGATGCCAAGCCTGCTCCAGAAATCATCAAATTATATGTTTCAAATATTTATTCGCCTGTATTCTAAATACCTCCTGTCTGTTGTAAGTGTTGGGAGTCTTCTGGAATAAAAATAACATCATTTTAACATCTGACCTATTTTTGTTCAGCAATCAGCTAAACTGTGTTGATAGCTGATGGTGGGACAGATGCAAAGGGAATGGTGCTGTTGATGCAAGCCAGTGGATGTAAATTGCTCAGAATGCTCCCTTTAGGTTTGTAGTGATGTCCTTGTTGCCTACTGGAACGCCTGCCAGACAGGACAGATGGACTGACATTTCTGACTCCATGTCAGGCAGTATAGAAGAATTATGATCTTCCAAATAAACAGTCTTATAGGGGAGCTGCTTCGACGTACATAATGGGGTTAACGTAGGAGTCCAAGCGATTTAATGACAACAGTACGGTCCAGAGTGAAGTGGCAGGACAGGCTGCAAAGTGCTGAGGCAGAGTATTTTAGGAGTACTATGTCAGCCGAAGAGGAGCGAAGTTTAGCTGGTGGAGCTGCAAGCATGGGAGGAGGCACCCAGCATCAAACACAGCAGCAGCAAGCAGTGAAGCCAGGACAGGGAGAGTGAACTAGGAAAGTACCCCACAGAAGATCTGTGGCATAGAGATGTACCGGGGGAGGTCAGCAGTGATGGAGCAAAATCCACAGCTAGAAGGTATAGCCAAAGCCTCGCTTGCTAGCTAGGCTAGGCTACCAGCTGTTCGGCAGACAGTCAGTTGATAAGTGGCATACAGGTAACAGCTCATCGGTGAGGAAGGTGAGCAATCACATATACGCAGAGGCACATATAACATTCAACAGAGTGATAGCAGCGCCAAAGTAAGAAATGTAATGAGAAGGTGACTAGGTCCAGTATGCAGTAAAAATCAGACTGATTAGCACAGAAAGCAAAGCAAATTTTGTGATAAACTGAGAAGCAGTGACACGCCAGTCCTCTTAGACTGGAAGTCACTTCCTATGAAAAGCGCAGGGCACCAGTGGTGGACCTGCCAATTGTGGTATCATATGACAAATGCCAGTGGGCATCCACGGTTCTGGGCAGTGAGCACAGGGCCTACTAGAGGATGTTGGGCCCTCAGGCCACCCTTGTGAAATCTCTGTTTCTGATTGTTTGGTCAGACATTTACATCAGTAGCTTGCTGGAGATCATTTTGTAGGGCTCTGGCAATGCTCATCCTTTTCCAAAGGAACAGATATTACTCCTGCTGATGAGTTAAGGACCTTCTATGGGCCTGTCCAGCTCTCCTAAAGTAACTGCTTGTTTCCTGGAATCTCCTCCATGCTCTTGAGACTGTGCTGGGAGACACAGCAAACCTTCTGACAATGGCACTTATGGATGTGCCACTCTGGAGGAGTTGGATTACCTGTGCAACCTCTGTAGGATCCAGGTATTGCCTCACATTACCAGTAGTGACACTGACCCTTGCAGTCAGAAAAGATGAGGAGGGAAAAAAAATGTCAGTTGCCTGTAAAACCATTGCTGTTCTGGGGGTCATCTCATTGTTGCCCCTCTAGTCCACCTGTTGTTAATTTCATTAACACCAAAGCAGCTGGCATTTAAGTGACCAGATCAATATCCCAGAAGTTCAGTTGACTTGATACTCTACTCTGATTAGAAAGTGTTCCTTTAATTTTTTTAAGCACTGTACTTTAGCAGAAATCCCTATATTATGCTACAGTCACACTAGATAAAACAGTGATCGGAGACTGCATTGTTGCCTTTGAAGTGGTTACTTCATAGATAGGGACCAGGTCTGTGATCATTTAGTCGGTCACCATCTTAAAAGGAACTTTGATGTGTCAAGACAAGATAAAACAGCAATAAGATTGGCCAGTCTGCTATCAGTTTATGACTGAATGGGGTCAAGTTGGCAAATACATGCAATCTGTGATGATAGGGTGTATAACTGTGATAAATCTGTTGCTGTTTACATACACAGAAATTATTCAGGTTATTCCTGTATAAAAACAAGGCTGCTGAGTGCCTTTGTAATTTTGCAGTTAAATCGTCATCCAGTCCTGTCCAGCTAGAGGTCCTGTACTTCACCTTTTTTGTGGGAAAATCAGGAATTTTCTGAATTTCTGTTTCAAATCTATGAGGTTCTTGACCATCGGTAGAATCAGCTGGCAGCCAGTTGAGTGGGCTGTCCTATTGCAAAGAGACATGTCACAGTCTCGGTGGCACAGATCAGCTCAGATGGATTGCAACATGTCAATTTGTCTGTGTAAATAAACAAATTATTTGCAAACCTTTGCCAATCTGTCAGAATGTGAACGCAACCTCTGGGCGATCAGTGTGCCACCGCAACTACTTGCAATCAGTCTCCAACAGCAAAAAACCGGAGTACCCAGAGAAAACCCACGCAGACATGGGGAGAACATGCAAACTCCACACAGAGAGGCCCGGGCCAAGGTGGAATTGAATCCAGACCACCTAGAAGTGAGGCAACAGTGCCAACCACCACGCCACCGTGCTGCTCCTTTAGCATGACTGTGCAAATAAATACATTCACAACATGTTTTCTGAGCACTGGCTGTTGTCCAGTGTCATGAAAAAGATCTTTGCTATATCTGTCATATTTTCATATATACACGCACCTAATAAGAAAGTCTGAGCATTTGGAAATGTTTAAAATGCACAATAAGTTATTTAAAAAGAGGAAACATTTCTAAGGTTGAAATGTAATTTAAATTCAAGCAAATATGTAGCATTTACCATAATAACTATTTGAAAATGACAGGTGATTTCCTTCAATTCTATCCTTTCACTGGAGCAGCGTTCAAATGACACTCGGGTGTCACTCAAGCACAGGCTTGAGTGACACCTGAGTGTCTTTAAATTAACCTATAGTCATTATTCACCTGTTGTAAACAGTATCTAGCTGCATCTCAAATTTCCAGCACAACATGTCTTAAAAAGTAGAATCTGTGGGGAAACTAAGGGAACTAAGGGAATGTACTACAGATCAGATTGCTTCTCAAAAGAGGGGCTTTCTGAGCATCAAATCATGGTTAGATGCAGATTCTAGTTTTATTCAAAGCCTGAACAGAACTAGTGGTTAAGAAACATGAGAAGATCAAATCCTTAGGTTTCATTCAGAGACATAAAAATCAAATTTATCACAGAGATAGAACGCCCTGAAAAAAGTGACACTCAGAAGTCTTTTCAAAAGAAAGCTGTCTTCTGCTTTTCTTAGAGGGTGATTAATGGTTTCACAACCACTTTTCATGCAGGAGAGCCAAACGATTAGGGTGGGCTAACACATACTTGTATTTTTCACTTGGTGATTGAAAAAAAAAATGCAGGTTGGTGTATCCAAAATAATACTTCAGTGTATCAAAGTCCACAGTGAAAGATAATGGTGTGGATATTCAAGTCTTGCTACTTTTCAGTTGGACGACTGCACTAATGCAACTCACCCTGACCAAGGAGAAGCAGCACTCATTCTTCAGAAACCTGCTCCAGCCTCTGGTTTTCATTCTTGTGGAGAAGAATTTGTTCTGGAGCAGGTTAATAATGCCAAACTGCCAAACGCATCTCAAAGCTTTGACAACCAAATAGCCAAAAAGCTCTTTGAAACCTAATGACCCATAACATGGGCTTATTATGCAAACTTGGAGTCCCTGACAGAACGAGAAAGGCGGGCATTCCAAATACCAAATAATAAATAATTTCTGACATTCATCTACATTTTTCAGCAATTTAATTATTCATTCCATGGCTTTTTATTCATGGAAATATGCTGTCAGTACACAAAAGAACAGCAACCAGCTTGAACAAATCAAACATGCTCTCTTTGTGAAAGTAAGAAAACTGTAATGTAAATAGTTCTCTAAGATATTTAAATCTATGGTATTTTTGGTAGCTTTGGTCTGTAGGTTGCATTAAGTTACTGTACTTTATATTGCATTGCAGCGTTTTGATCATTTTGATTTGTCAGATTTATAAAAAGAAGTAGACAAACTCATCAAATTGACAACCTCAAACTATGCCAGAGCGCTACGTCGACACAAACAGATGTGGTGCTCTCAACAAAAATGAACATTTGAAGGCTTTTTATATTGTGCCGCTACATTTCACTGCATTACATCACACAGGTTTCTGTTATTTATCTCAGTTCACTCAGATTATAAGCAACATAACAGTGTAATCATCATGTAATGCTCCTAATCATCCTCTAAATGCCTTACTTTACTATGTGCTAAATACATACTCTTTATGTCTCTTCACACCTGTTCACACAGTCCATCGCTCTGCTCTTGCGGTTAATGATATTACAAGGTGCAGAGTAAATGAGAAAGGGAAGCTGGCCGCCTCAGCATAGGGTGTGAAGTCTATTTTTACCACAGTGACCTGTTCCTAGTGGTTGCCAAGACAACGAGTCTGCTATTGTCTAATCAGATTTATAGAGACACATTTGTACTGGCCCTGTACAAACACAAGCATAGCTGGGGTCCATTTAAAGGTACAGTAAGTCATTTTTGAGGTCATTTAATAGAAAAAAAAATGCTGTACTCAAATATATATATACTGATTTGTGTGTAATTACCAAGTAATTAATCCATTAAAAATACATGGGAGTGGGGTCGGTTTGTGGATGCTGCCATGTTGCCCCGCCATCTTGAATAAAGTGTCTGACCAGCCACATACATAGAACATCTTATAAGTTACTTTTAATTTAAAGATCACAATTAGCTCTTTCAAACTATATATGACAATTTTACATTTGTACATGTATAGTTCCATAATCTTTCTCATTCTATACCACTGCTCTCTCTCCTCCTTCATTTTCACCCTATCCTCTTCCTCCTCACCTCAAAGCCTCATCTCCTGAACTTAAGTGAGGGCTCTAACACATGAAAACAAGCACAAGCATGCTTATTTATTCCTGATATTGTCACAATTACTTATTGTCAGCGGATTAGACATCTGACTCTCCTGTCTCGTGATAGCTGACAATGAGCCAGCTAAACAACAACAGCTGGTTATAGGCTAACAATGTGCCTGCTGATGTCAGGCTTGAGCTTCCTAAAAATAAATAAATAAATTTAAAAAATCAGACTTTCCCTCTGATAAACAGTTTGATTACATTCTTCATCATATGAGAGTTTATTCTCTGTCTGAGTCCAACAGTCAAAAAAATGTTCACTAACACGGACTAACAGTAGTCAACAGCGGCAGAAACGGCAGGCTTACCGAAAGAAAAGCTCAGGATAGCCTCAGCAGCTCACCTCAGTATCGCTGTCACTGGACAGAAGTGAGCTTCACTGACTCGTTAACTCATACTCAGACTCCTTGCACAAAGTTTTACAGCCTCCTTTTAAATAGACCTGGACACATACTGACAGATGAGGTAAACAGCGGACAGCCTACACTCACTACAGTTGAACAACCATCAGAGTTATTTGTCTTACAGCGGATGATGCACTTGAATTTAGAGGGGTAAGAAAACAGTTGACTGCAATCTACAATCTACTGACACTGAGTGAGATTTCACACACTGTATTTTTAAGGAAAGAAAAAAAGAAAAACTCAGTGTCATGACTTTTTAGCTGGTGTATATTACAATATGCCACAAAAAATAAAAATAGCCACTATTGACATCAAAAGACAGCTCTAGACTTATGAAAAACAAGAAAAATCTAAAAAGTTAAGATAACTACTACCTTTGCATCTCAAATAACAGTGTGACATTTAAGGAAATACATAAACATAGCACAAAAAGTAAGTAAATTTGTGTTTGGTTGATTAATTCCTTGTTGTAATGATGCTTCTTGGCAGTAACTTATATTGTTGGAAAGCCCATTTATTTCCCCTTAAATGGTAACACAATTGTAAGGAAAATGCATTTGTGGTTTGAGCAGCAGAGTTGAGTATGTGGCTTGCACCCATGAAAAACTTGCCAAATTAACAAGACTGAAAGTACTTTGTGGCTTCATGTCTGAAGTATGAAGCTACAGCTAGGATGCAATTATTTAACTTAGCATAAAGACTGGAAGCACTGGGGCATGTTCAAAAACGTTCACACCAACATTTATAATTCTCACTAATTTACATGTCTTGTTTGTGTAATCTGTACAAAAGCTGTTGTATGACTTCTTGGAGTTATGGCACCACATGTGTTTACCAGCAGTGCTGCACAGAATTGCTTGTCTGTCTGAAGTATCACAGTTCTTAAAACAGCATCTGGATAAATCAAACCAGATATTTCCTTCTATTTACAGCCTTTCTAAGTTAAGATAATCACTTCAGTGTCACACTTAATTCAGAGACATGAGTGTTTATTTTATCTGATTCTCAGGGGAAAAAGTGAATATATGCAATTCCCAAAATGTCAGACTCTTCCTTAAATGTCAAACATGTTGCAGATGCATCAACAGCAAGAAGCCTGTCTCAGAACATTTGCTCCTGGCTAACTACTTCACATCATGATACATCAGCTGAGTACATTAAGCACACAAATAGAAAATTTTCATTCATTTAATGAACATTATTTCCCCCCAAGAAAGAAACCACTGGAGGCAAAGGGAGACAGACACTAAGTACAGTAAGACAGAAACAGGGGAATAGGAGTTTCTTGATTTTAGAGAGACAGAGAGGCTTTCATCAGTTTATGAGCTACAATGTGGGTGGTGATATTGACTGGTGTTTCATTACTCTTGAATAGGCTATTGATCAGCCTGTTATGAAGTTTTTTTGTATTTCTGTAAGACACTCTGTACACACATAGACATAACCAAGTCCACAAACATGTGGTGTTGACAACAGGCTGGCTGTCAATGCAGTGATTGATTGGCAGGCATTTTGTCTTTCTCTATCCATCACTCAGACATGCAGAGATGCCCACACGCAAACACACAATAAAACTGCACTAGCAAATTACTCCCGCCCCAACACTGTCTTTCTTTCCCAAATACACCTACACACACACACACACACACACACAAAACCTTCAATGTCTCTCATCTGTGGTCTCCCATCACAATGCTATCTCTGCTCATTATGTCCCCTTTGTGTCCCTGCCCTCCTGCCAAGAGCCACAGGGGCAGAACTCCTATTGTTCAAGGCTCTGTCTATCAAGCTGCAGCGCAGGCTTTTCAAAATGAACATTACCATAACACTAAATCTGTTGGCATCTCAGGCACAAAATAAAGGAAATACCAAAGGTGAGCTGAGCAAAGACCACAATACAGCTCCACATAATGGTGTCTTGACATTTCCAGAGTGACAGGTAATAGAAAGCTAATAGCTTTTTTATCAGTGTGTGTATATACCTGTGTTTATGTTTCTGGATGTTTTTTTCCATACAGTAAAGAATGAAGATACATAAATGGTTAAACAGCTGTTTTATACCAATTTAAAATTCTCACATTTACAACATAAGCCATTGGTTAACATCAAGAATGCTGGTTTTGCAGTGTAAGAGATGAGACCCAAACAGTGACTATCCAGCCATAGCTTATAACAACCACAACAAATCCTGACAGTTTTGCCAGGCTTTGTGTTTCTCCACATGCAGAGGCAGTATGTGGAACTTTAATAAGTGTGATATGCTCCATTTTTGAAGCTGGAGCCTTGTTTTTTTTTTTTTTTAGTTACTACAAAACTAAAAATGCAAGATTAAAAAGTTGGTGGGTTTTTTTTGGATGAGTTTATCTGCTGTAACATACTGTGAGCTGCAGTTATTTATATTTAACAAGCTCACTACTTACTGTTGTAACAGCTACACCAACAGCTGCACTGTTAAAAAAGAAAAGATATACTTTGAGATAAGATAAACTTTATTTAACCCAGATTTGGCTAGGTCTTTGAAACAGCTGAGTTAATGGCTAACAAATGCAGAGTTAAATATTATCTAACTGTGCAGAGGCAATTACGATCAGAACTTAGGTTGCTGGTAATGTTAATAGGCTCTTTCCCGCTCTTTGGTTTTGGTATTTGGTTTGCACATGTGCAGAGAAGGAATTGTGGATATGTTGGACAAAGAATGTTGAATATGGAGCTAACAGACAGCAGATAAAGAGAAAGACCACAGATGAGGTTCATGGATGTAGTGAAGGAAGACATGTAGAAGGCCGGCGTGACAGCAGAGGATGACATCAGATGGACATCGATGATTGGTGACATCAATCATCGATGTCACCGATGATCGCTGTCACCAATGACCGATGATCCATTCCAGCAATTCTTAAAGGGAGCAGCCAAAAGAAGATGATGGGCCAAAAACAATTAGTACTTATTGTGAAAATTTCTGACAAACATTTTTACTTTTTTTTTTTTTTAATGATAATGTTAATTTCTTTGAGCCAAGAATATGGTATATTGTGCAGTAGTTAATGCTCTTCCCACATAGCAAGAGGGTTCTTAATTCAAATCTCCTGGTAGGCTCAGGCTTTTCTGTGTGGAGCTTTCATGTTTTTCCTTCTATGGTCTAAATAAGTACTGTATTTGTTAGGTTCTACATTGGCTGCAGGTGTGGATGTGAGTGTGAATGATTTGTGTCTCTGAATTAGCTCTATGATAGACCTTTCTGGGATGTACCCCACTTCTTGCCAAATGTCAGCTGGGATAGGCTCCAGGCCCTCAGCAACCAGGACTTGGATAAGCAATTACACAAATGTTTGGATGGAAATTTAAGCAACTGAAAATAATGGTCATGTTGCCTTTTTGTCTGCATGTTTGTCTGAATAGGTGCCAGTCAGTGTTTTAAAATATTCATCAGCCTATCCCCCTTAGTGCAAATTTGATCCACAGCACCAGTGTATATGCAGAAACTTTCTCTTCATCTCTGCATTTGTAGAAGCTAAAAAACACACACCACAGCAGTGGTCACCCTGAAAACTCCAAGTCCCTTTCAGCTTTCAGCTTTGGACAAGGGTGTTTGATTGTGCTTCACTCTGTCTCTGTCTCGACTCTCTCACTCTCGGTGTCTGACTCCCATCTGTCTGTCTTCACGGTGCCACTTCATTGTTAATTGGCCCCACTTACTCAGAGTGCTTGTGAAAAGTGTGCTGGCTGTTAGTATTCAGCTCTAGCTTTGGCTTTGCCCATAAAGATTGGACGAATGGACCTTTGCAGACCTGGCTGTAAATGTGGCCTGTCTGTGATGAGGTACACGGACAAAAAAATGGGATATAACCACATGGAAACAACATATACACATACAAATGAACCACAATGGACAATAATCGTCCTGGTATCCAATACAGTCACATGTATTTTGGCAAAAAAATCATTTGATTTGAGCAGGTTAAACATCTGAGTCTAGCTTTATTCATCCATCCATCTATTTTCTTCCATTTATCCAATTCAAGGTTGGGGGGGGAGGGGGCTATCCCAGCTGCCACTGGGCAAGAGGCAGGGTACACCGTGGACAGGTTGCCAGTCTGTCGCCGGTTTAGATTTGTCCTTAATAGCTATTTTCCAGTTTTCAGGACAATTACTTATACTGTGTAAATTTTACTTCCTAGAAGTATTTTTTTAATAAAAAAAAAAAAAAAAAAAAAAGGTCGTTGCGGAATTTTTAATGCCCATTTTTTTCAGACTGAATGCATTCATGATCATCTCTGACCTTGAATGGTGTGCACACATATGCAGTGTGGACATATGCAAAAACATATGGAGGCAGAGGTGCATAAAAATAAACTAATGTACACAGATGCACAAGAACCCAGATATATACAGATGGACACCCACAAAGTTACTCCTTGTGTGTCAGCACATGCACAAACTGTGTGCACAGAGGCTCAGAAGTACAAAGGCACTCACAAGGGCATAGCATAACAATCCTCTTAAGTCTCCCCCTGTTGCCCTGAGCTTTGATCAGTATCCTCCACAGCCGGCGACCACCACACACAGTCTGCAAGTATCCCTCTCCCTCCCTTCAGGCAAAATGATTGCATTGGAGGTCACACTCTCAAAATTTAAGACGCTGTGGGTGGATGATAGTAAAATTATGCACTCCTGCTTGTTGGCCAAAGTCACCAGATACATACATTTCCATATTCATGCCAGTTTTTTCCAGTTAAAAAGGTCATCTTCTCAGCAGCTATTTGCATAGCAGAGGGGTGCACGGGGAGGTGAGCCATAGATGAGTCACGGGAAACATGCCAGGGATGCTTCAGATGTGTTAAATTTTCACTGTTTTCAAATACAAGCTGCCAGTTTTGTGACATATTTCATTAGCAAATATTTGAAAACAGATGGTGGCTTGGAAATTCAAATTACAATTGTGTCTATGATAGCTTTAATATTTATATTATTTTATGTGACAAAATGTTCATGTGCATTTTTTTTAGACCTCTTCCCCACCACACACACACACACACGCACACCTCATATGGTATATACAGTACTAGATATTACAGCCTGACCAGTACTGCTTTTTGTTAATTGTTCTTGTACAGAGCACTGTAAGGGGATATTTTACCTTACAGTGCTACAAATTTCTGAATTTCTGTTTCAGATCTGTGAAGTTCTTGTTGGACTATAAAGATCAGCAGAATCAGCTGGCAGCCAGTTGAGGGGAGTCTCCTATTGCAAAGAGACATGTCACAGTCTCAGTGGTGAAGACCAATTCAGACTGATTGCAACATGTTGTCAAGTTGTCTGTGTAAATAAATAAATACATAATTTGCTGCTGTTTGCCAATCTGTCTGGGAGTGACTGTACTCAGTCTGAATCAGAATGTGATTGTGTGGAGACTGGTTGCCTCCAACCAGGTGACTTTTGGAGTCACCTTGCAATCAAAAGTGATCACCCAAAGGTTGAGGGTATTGCATGCTGGGTCGTGGCAACTGCTTGCAGTCAACAACAAAAAAATTCAGTGCCATCACTGAGAAACCACAGATTTTTCCCAGTGACTGCACTGAATTAGTTGAAAGGAGGATGCTATCCTATTTTTGGCTGAGTTGACTGAGTCATTAGATACACTGTATTGAGTGGATTATCTTTTCATAAGAAAAACACTATTATGATGGTCATTTATGTTAGCAGATAATTCTGACCCATGGTTACGATTCATTGGGCCCAACCAGTCATCTGCTATGACTGGTTGGGGTTGAGGTGAGAGAGACAAGACAAAAGACATGCTGTGGAAGAGAGCCAGAAATGAATAATAACTAATGATTAAATGCAGAGTGGTGTATAAATGGAGTGAAAAGAGGTGAATGAAAAGAAACACTCAGTACATTACAATTATATGATTTTTAAAATAAGATAATGGATCTACACGTAATGTGTTACTGAGCCTAGGCCTATAGCAGCATAACTAAGGGATAGTTCAGGGTCACCTGATCCAGCCCTAACAATAGGCTTGATCAAAAGCATAATTTAAGATTAATCTTAAAAATAGAGAGGGTGTCTATCATCATCCAAATTGGGAGCTGGTTCCACAGAAGAGGGGCCTGAAAGCTGAAGGCTCTGCCTCCCATTCTACTCTTAATTATCCTAGGAACCACAAGCACTCTACTGGGGTAATATAGTACTATGAGGTCTTTAAGATAAGATGGGGCCTTATTATTCAAGACCTTTTATTTGAGGAGAAGAATTTTAAATACAATTCTAGATTTAACAGGGAGCCAATGAAGAGAAACCAATATGGGAGAAATATGCTCTCTCTTTCTAGTGCCCGTCAGTGCTCTAGCTGCAGCATTTTGGATCAGCTGAAGGCTTTTCAGGGAGTTTTTATTTCCCAGTAGGACATGCCCAAAACACCGTGCCTAGTAGACATCCAGGAGGCATCCTAGTCAGATGTCCAAACCACTTCAACTTTAATGTGGCACAGCAGTTCTACTCTGAGTCCCTCTCAAATGACTGTGCTCCTCACCCCATCTGTAAAGGAGAGTCCAGCCACCTTTCGAAGGAAACTAATTTTCTCGCTTGTATTCACAACCTCCTTCTTTCAGTCACTAACCAAAGCGACTGAAGTTGCCCAAGTAACCTTGAAATTCACCATCAGAACAATGGAGCACTCTCCAGATGGAGCACTCTCCATCTGGGGAATCCAGCACATTCACCAATGACTCAACCACATTCAGAACCTGCTCCCTGTACCTTCAGTTCAACCCTCTCGTATTCCCCTGGATTGCTACCTGCACACTGGCGTTTTCCCTGGTTTACAAGTATACTCACCCCTGCCCACCACATCTCACCTCGGACAACTCAAGAGTGGTCCTTCTCCAGGAAACTGGTTCCAGACAAGCTGTGCATTGAAGCGAGCCCGACTATATCTAGTTGGTATCGCTCAACGTCATGCACCATCTCAGGCTCCTTCCCCACTAGAGAAGTGACATTCCATATACTACAAGGTAGTTTTGGAAGCTGGGGATCAGACCATCAAGACCTGTGCCCCCGACTTGCACCCAATCCACAAAGCACTGAGCCTCTACGGCCTGTGCTGTGGGTGATAGGCCCTCAGGAGGGTGGACCCATACAGCTTCTTTGGGTTAAGCCCAGCAAGGTCACATGGGCTTAGTACCACCAAATGCTCA
The DNA here is from genome assembly GCF_007364275.1 of Archocentrus centrarchus. Lineage (NCBI taxonomy): Eukaryota > Metazoa > Chordata > Actinopteri > Cichliformes > Cichlidae > Archocentrus > Archocentrus centrarchus. The sequence goes on along the minus strand of NC_044346.1, from coordinate 25,825,541 downwards.
CCCTTGAGCCTCTCCCCTGATCCTGGCTCCAGGTTGTGACCCCAGTAATCCCGTCCAGGGCAGGATAAACTGTACTCTTGACCCTTTTTTTTTTGGTCATCATAGGCGTTTTCAGAATTCCTCTTTGTCTGGCCCCTCATCCAGGACTAATTTACCTTGGGTGACCCTATTTGCCAAGCTATGTTTTCTGGGGAAATTGTCCCAGAAACAAACAAACCCCCTCCACTGCAATAAAGTGGTGATTCACGTAGGTGGAGAGTTGGGCTGTTTTTGTTTTTAAATAACTGAGTTCAGTGACTCAAATTAGCTGAGGTGAAGTCTATTAGATAGAACATCAAGGGGCATCTACCTGTCAGTCAAGGCAACTATAATAATAACAATAACTTAGATTTATAATTATTATTATTATTACATTTGTAAGTAAGGCTTAACTTTTTTAGCTGCCTTGACTGACAGGTAGATGCCCCTTGACGTTCTATCTAATAGGCTTCACCTCAGCTAATCTGAGTCCCTGAACTAGACCTCTCAACTATGTGATGTTGTTAAAAATGATATGGAATAGCACCTTTTATTTAATGACTAATTAAATCTAATAGATTAATACATAATACATATTTTTGTCCAAATATGATCATGTGTTGCTCCCAAAATTCCAAGAGTCAGGTTGGAAGGTTTGTTGGGATAATAAATACTCTCATTTAGTCTTATATTTGCAGTAGTCCTTCTGCTCTCTTGACCAAGATTTTACACAACCAGCACTGAAAACTACTTACTGCATGGGGTTCTCACAGCCAGGTTTGAAATGTACACCCCATTTCATCACTATAGTCATTATCCAAACTGAATACTCACCCTGCCAGCCAAAAACTCCAGTCTGCGCTCAATTAGCCGGGCACCGCCAGCTAGTCCAGATGGCCTCGGCCTGGCTCAGCCACCATGTGGCCAGCTTGGACTCATCGAGACAGAAGGGATCATTTCACCAATCCTCTCTGCATCCATGCGTGGCAAACACAAACACACACATGCAAATACGGTTCAAACACAGACATATGAGAGGACAATGTGATGTAGACAAATGGCAACAGGGTCACCTTTGTTTAGAATGACAACTAAAAGTACTTGCTAACCATAAACTTTTCTACAGTTTATATTGTGTTACCTGTCCCTATGATTAAACCCATATGACAAAAGCTCATTGTATATTGTATACTGGTGTTTTATGCAACTCGTATTATGATTTAATCATGAAAGAAATTGTTTGCACATTTTCTGGATGAGAAAAATGCAGAAACAGTAACACTTGGACATGTTTTTTTTACTTGTGCCTCTGTTTGTCTGTCAGGTTTTGCAGGAAAGGCCTGGCAATCAGCAGCAATGGCAACGCTGCTGCTGTTGCTTTTCATAAGAAATCAATTTGGCTTTTGCTTGGTGGTTTTGTTTAGTTGCTACATCATATTGCATACATGTTTCTTCTACTCATGCAACCTGTTTATTTAAAAAAAAAAAAAAAGTTTATTAGTTTGTTTGTGTTTCCTTTGTTTGTCATGGACCCACGGCCTGGTTAGTGACAAGGACACATTTTAGGATTTGATAAGTAGCTTTTTTTTTCGGTATTTAATTCACTTGATTGGATGCAAAGAAACTGTAAATAAACTGTTTTTTTGTACAGAAAATGTCTAATACCATGATATATATTTATACTGTGATTAAAGGTTATGTAAAGTGATGTTATAGCTTACACCATCTCCTGATCTACTAAAGGTACAGTTACAATGTGAGGGACTCAGCAGCAAGCGGAGTCCTACAACCTGTAAGTTGTTGTAATTGGAGATTTTTGTCTGTAAAGTACTTTATGGTCATAGCAAAAATTATGATAAAAAAATATGCAAGAGACTGATGGTTAAAAATGATAATGAACAATACTAAAACTGGAGTTTTTGTGAATAAAGTTTAGTTTTATCACAGCAAATATTTTCACAGTTTGGAGATGCACTTAGATGTGTTTGTTGTGACTTGCAGCCAAGAAGATATTCCTTGTGGGGTATGTGGTGCAGCAGAAACACAGCAGCAGGTGCTCAAGACTGATCAGTAAAAATTTCAAATATTTGGATTCAGCAAAAGGCAGAAGGACTGGAGAGGGCTACAAAGATGATGTCTGCAGGCAATAGTGAACAGTGGTAAAGGTTTCTTGGAGGATTGGCTGCATTTCAGCAATCTGAGTTGGGGATTTGGACTGAATTAATAGTCTCCTCAATGCTGAGAAGTACAGGTAGATTCCTATCCATCATGCAGTACCGTTGGGGGAACATCTGGCTGGCCTCAAATTAATTTTGACTGTCACAGAAAACATATAACCAAAGTCATAAAGAATTATCTTCAGTCACAAGAAGAAGAATGAGTCCTGCAACAGATGGTATGCTCCTCACAGAGCCCTGATCTTAGAGTCAGCCTGGGACCACAGAGACAGAAGTAACTGATACAGCATCAAACTAAATAAAAATTATGACAAGTTTTTCAAGACTGGAACAATCACCAAGGACTTTCAAAAGTGGTACTAGTGGACTTAGGTTGTGTTATAGAAATTAGCATATTAAAATATATATATGTTTATAGGGCTTTTTTGTTGCATTTCATGCATTAGCTGATAAATATAACCTTCATGGGATTATCATAAACTATTCATTAGCATTCTTTCTACCTAAAACTTATTCAGAGCTCATTATTATTATTATTGCTACTTTTTAATATTTGATAAATTTACTTTCAGATAATTAGAGCAGGGTGACGCAGGGACAAAGAAGAGAGCTGTGAATAGTCATGAAATCTGCAGATATGTTTATCTTTCTTTAGTACATGGAGCAATTGCTCAGCCATACTAAGAGAGGACACCATTTTCCAGTCCGAGCAGCATACAATGACACATCATTAAGCCAAATTGAAATGGCCAAACACAATCACAAAAGAATCACACAGGTCTTGAATATATAGCTGTAGACATAATTCCCTTGACTTGTACTGCATGTTCCAGCAGTAAAACATATGAACTGATTCAAAAAGCTAGGCACTGAATGGGACCATAAGGAGATTCTTATATGCGCTGTGTGTGCGCGCGTGTGTGAGTGTCTTAATAGTTGCAAATCTAATTAGGATTCATGCAGTTAATGGGCTGCAGCCTGATGGTGGGTGATTGCCTGGGTCTAATGTGTAGCAGACTCTGGGGGGAACTTGGAACTCATGTCTATACGCACTTCACTTTTTTTCCCTCTCACATCTCTGTTTTTGTTCCTTTTTTTTTAACCTCACACTTTTGTTTTCCTGTGTTTTTACTCTACAACTCCCCCCAAAACATTCAAACTCACACTTGCTGATAAAAGTCGAAGTGAGGTAATTTACAAGGTAACAAAGTGTTGTCTACACCACACCTTATAATGAATGAATTCAAAGAGAAAGAGATATGCATACAATTGCCCTGACGATCATCTCTAACTTGATTCATTCAAGAAAAGCTAAACCACTGTTGGAGGTGATTGCTTCTAGTTTGAGCAGTATTGACCAGACTAAACAGATGCCAGAGAGCTTCTGGTTACCAAAAATCATATATATATATTTTTTAAATTATCCAGTTATTGAAAAAACCATAAACAATAAATAAACAAAAACAAATGTGTGCTTTTAATTAAGAAAACTTAAGGAACTTTATACAACATGCCTCATTCACCCATTCACACACCAATGGATGCATCAGAGAGCAACTTGGGGTTCAGTATCTTGCTCATGGATACTTTGGCATGCAGACTGGAGGAGACAGGGATCAAACCACCAACCTTCCTATTGGTAGATGACCTGCTCTACCTCCCGAGCTACAGCCACCCCAAGTGGCTGATTGAGGAGACCCCACACTAAATGATTTAACTTAACAGCTTAAAACATTTCTTTTAGAATATTTTTAAATTGTTGCACCTGTTTTTATGATTCAAAAGTCAGAAAAGTGATTATTTGCCATCTCAAGACATTAATATTAGAAACATCTATAAACTTACATATTACACATAGTATAAGCATAACTTAGTAGTGAATGATTGTTATTCCTCAGACACAGATTAGTGCAAAGGCTTGTGGATGGCAGCCTGTCATTGCAGGTTTGTGAGTCCTTCAGTGTGTTGAGTTGACCAGTTGTGACAGAATGGCCTGATTACCAGTCCACCTCTCTCTATAAATCTTGCTGGGTTACATGCATTTGTCAGGCAACACCACTGCCACAAATCCATCCATCCATCCATTCGCTTCCGCACATCCTGTTAAGGGTCGCGGGGGGGCTGGAGCCTATCCCAGCTGTCATAGGGCGAGAGGCAGGGTACACCCTGAACAGGTCGCCAGCCTGTTGCAGGGCCAACACAGAGGGACAGACGACCTTTCACACTCACATTCATGCTCTCATTCACACCTATGGGCAATTTAGATTAGCCAATTAACCTAACCCCAGTAAGTGCATGTCTTTGGAATGTGGGAGGAAACCGGAGTACCCGGAGGAAACCCACGCAAGCACGGGGAGAACATGCAAACTCCACACAGAGAGAGGGAGAGACCTGGGCCAAGGTGGAATCGAACCCAGGCCTTCTAGATGGTATTCTAACTGTGAGGCAGCAGTGCTAACCACTACGCCACCGTGCTGCCACAAATCCAAGTTCTGCATATTGTGGGAAAAAAAATGCAGAAATTTTGCAGTTGGCTGGCAGGATGTTAAAGATTTAATGTTGCTTATGAATGAATAAAAATAAATAAATAAATAAAAACTGGGTTCAGGGAGAGCCAACATGATGCAGGAGAACGTACAACAGCACTTTTTGATTGGGAAATGACCTCTGAGAAGTGCAATGGAAACTCGTGACTAAGATAACTGTGGATAAGAGAGGATTTAATGGATTACCAGAGTAAATAATGCAGCAGGGAAGTTGCAGTGAGGAGGACAAATAGCTTGTTAGGAGAAAGCAGAGAAGGGGTTGTAACATCTGTGTTTACTAGAGATACATGAAAGTATTCAAGGACAATCTGAAGCAGTGGAGGGAAATTGATTTCTGAATCTCTTTAAGAAAAATAATCAGGACACTGCATACTTAACTTCAAATTATTTAGACTTAGAAATTAGAGTAACACATCAGTGTAAGTGGGAAAACTATAGATTAAAAAACAAAACACCCCCACAACCACCACACACACACACACACACACACACCCCCTTCCACATGACCCTGTCTGCTGTGCCAGTTTGTTGCTGTTCTAATTAAAGGCAAATTTCCATTGGGGTAAAGGCAACTGAGTTCATAACACCATCTGAGTGACAACAGAACTCAGATGGTGTTGTAGCACCATCAGTATGCAATGCAAAATGGCACTGCTGTCCCCAGCAGAAACATAAACATCAAAGCTTTTTTAATCAAATTCCTGTGCCTGAGATGAATTGGGGTTTAGATATTTAACACATTTGGTCTTGAAAGTGTGTGTGTTTTCTTGTGTGTCAAGGGTTTCTGCATGTCTTCGTTCTCATTAACATGTTTCTTTTCCACCAGTTTTAACACATCAGTATAGGCTTCATGGGAACTTACACAATTCTTATCATAATACTACTTCTCTATGTTAATGACAAATAATGACAACAGATGGCTCCAATAAGGAAAGAAAATATATCACTGCATACTGTAAGAGAATGGGAAAAGCTGGTTCTTCAGTAAAAGTCTATTAATTTGTATTGTAAATTAATTTAATGCCATATTTAGGTTGTTTATTGGGTAAAATGTGTCCCATCAGCCTGGATCATACAGGCACCCTACAGCTACAAACTTTAATGGCACCAAATTGAACTTATCTAATGAATAACTCACAGGGTACTCATTTAAGTATCCCTGCTCAACTGCTCATTAACACAAATATTGAGTCCATGCATTTAGACATGTAGTCATAGTCAAGATGACCTGCTGAAGTTAAAAGTGAGAATGGGGAAGAAAGGTGATTTAAGTGACTTTGAATGTGGCATGTTTGTTGGTACCAGGAAATATTGAGTAAGAAGTAGTTCACTGGGTGAAAATACCTTGTTGATGCCAGACTTTACAGGAGAATGGCCAGACTGCTTCAAGCTGATAGGAAGGCATCAGTAAGTCAAAGATCCACTCGTTATATAAAAGAGCATCTCTGAATGCACAACACGTCAAACCTTGAGGCTGATGGGCTACAACAGCAGAAGTGCCACTGCTGCCAGCTAAGAACAGGAAATTGAGGCTACAATTCACATGGGCCGACTAAAATTGGACAATAGAAGATTGGAAAAAAGGTTACCTGCTCTGATGAGTCTCAGTGCTCCAACATTCAGGTGGTAGGGTCAGAATTTGGTGTAAACAACATGAAAGAATCCATCCATCCTGCCTTGTATCAACAGTTCAGGCTGCTGGTGGTGGTGTAATGGTGTGCGGGATATTTTCTTGTTACACTTTGGGCCCCTCAGTATCAACTGAGCATCACTTTAATGCCAGAGCCCCCGTGAGAATTGTTGCTGACCATGCCCATCCATTTTAACTATTGTGTACCCATCTTCTGATGGCTGCTTCCACCAGGAAAACACACCATGTCACAGAGCTCAGATGATCTCAGACTGGTTTCTTAAACATGACAGTGAGTTCACTGTACTCAAATAGCCTCCACAGTCACCAGATTGCAATCCAATAGAACACCTTTGGAATGTGGTGGAACAGGAGATTTGCATCATGGCTATGCAGCTGACAAATCTGCAGAAACTGTGTGATGCTGTCAATTCAATATAGACCAAAATTTTGGGAAAATGTTTCCAGCACCTTTTTGACTCTATGGCATGAAGAAGTAAAGAAGTTCTGGACGCAAAAGGGGTCCAACCCAGTACTAGCACGGTTTAGTCCATCTCTGCCTACTGCAAGATGATCAAAATACATCTTGAGGTGGAATACGCGACAGTGGTGGAATACAGAAAGTATGTGGTGTTAATAGTAACCTGTCAATTCCAAATCAGAGTGATGTTTATGACTGATTTGTGACCTGGCTGACAACTATGGACTGATTTGTTAAGTCACATGGGACAAAATGGCAAAGGCTAATAAGTATTTCAAGCACTAAAAAGTAGCACACAGATGCCGTAATAGATTGCAAGCTGTTTTGTCACATAAAAGAAATACATTTATCTAAATAAAAAAGAACATCCTAGGCTGTATATTCACTGAGCTAATGCTCCCGGTGTTGCTTTGGACATCCGCAGTAAACCAGCATTTATGTAGTGCTTTTATCCAAAGCACTTCTCTTTATTTGCAATTTCACACACACACACACACACACACACACACACACACACACACACACACACACACACACACACACACACACACACACACACACACACACACACACACACACACACACACACACACACACACACAGTGCTATAGTCAGTCCCGGGTTAAATGCTTTGCTTGAGGACACTTTGACATCTGGGCAGGGGGAGTTGAGGGTGAACCACCAGGGCTGCAATTAACTGATGACCTGCTGTATCTGCTCCTATAGCAGCTGTTATGATAATATCTTTAAAAATGCAAGGGAAAACACCATTAAACAGCACATTTACTGTTTTAAACAAGTACTCATGTCAGTTTAGTGGCTTTAACAAAAATGGTGACTATGTTAGCAGAACAGGAAATATTGGGAGCAGGGCTTTTGGGGGATGGGAATATTCAGGAAAAAAAAAGTCTCATCATAAAAAGATGAGTGACCCAAAGCACAAATCATGTGGAACTGGTGCGCTGATTTAAAGTCCCTCTTCATATGCTGGAACGCTGTGCTGGGACATTTATGTGTAGCGCAAACACTTTATTCCCAAGTGACCACAAAACAGGTCTGTTCTGCTCACATTATACAAAATGTACACTGGAACAACATGACATATGCTTCATATTTTCACAGACTGATTATTCTGCTTTAGATGTGATGGCCTACTAACAGGGTAACATATACTGTTCTGCTTCACATACTGCTCGACAGAATAGACCAATGCTGCTTTCAGTCTGTCCATTATCTCTTTTGCCCATCTTTGTCACCAGCTGTCTTTCCACCAGCCCCTTTCTAAATGAATCCCTCTAAGACCCCTATTGTTGTTGATATGGCTGCGCCACAGTTTATGGTGTGGGACTGTAGTCATTTATAGCACTCCGGCTGTGCGTCACCAAAACTGGGACATGTTTCAGAGAGATTAAGCTTGTGGGGAGAAAAGGAAAAAGTAAAGGAGAATAGCTAGTTGAGAAGAATCCCACCAAGGATCCCGGCCGTGTACCTGCTGCTGCTGGAATGATTTATTTTGTGAAGGGATGATAATAAAATTACAATACAAGGAAAAAAGACTCTGCGGTACAATTTGACAACCCCTTACTGAAAACAGAAATTGTACCAAGAGACAGAACAACTGTAAATAAAGCTTAGATCAAGAAGTAGTGAAGACAGCTACAGTACAGTATTTTTTTGTGAGTAAATGGTACCACAGCTATCAACCATCATGTGCTTTCAATTTCTTTACATTCTGAAAGGTATGCTGTAGAGTTGTCTTTCAAAAGTTCAGTGTTTATTTCTCAAAGACTTGCATATGCCCTTGAATTCAAGCAAATATGTTGAATGCATATATTTCCTCATGAAGCTTTTGTAAAGCTGGTTTCCATTATTTTTTTTCGCTGACCATACAAATGTATCTTTGTGGGTTCATATATAAATGTAATTTATTTTTTGGGAAGTTATTTAGTGTAACTGTGTAAGCTTTAAGCATTTATATACCCAGTTAATGAAAACATTGCTTAGCAATATGAAGGATTGCATTGCTACTCTTAAGTGTTTGAGCATAGAATAAAAGCACATTGCACACCCAGAGGCAAAAAAAAGGAGAAAGAAAAATAAATAGTAATCAGGCTAAGTTGCTTGCAGACAAGCTGAAACGGAGGATGTGGGCACTTCTATTAACACCCACTTTCTAACACCCCAACCTTCCTTTTATCTCGAAAATTCTTGAAAGAGTAGTAAAAGTAGTAAAACAGGTCATCAGCAGATCAGTGTTTTATTTGAATAGTCAGGTTTCAGAATTAATCACAGTACAGAAACAGCATTAGTGAAGGTTACAAATGATCTTCTCAAGGCTTCTGACAGTGGACTCATCTCTGTGCTTGTCCTGCGAGACCTCAGTGCAGTTTTCTATACTGTTGACCATAATGTTTTTACAGAGATCAGAGCATGCCATAGGTATTAAAAGGTACTGCACTGCAGTGGTTTCAATCATATCTCTCTAATAGACTCCAACTTGTTCATGTAAATGGGGAGTCTTCTGCACACTCTAGGGTTGATTTTGGAGTTCCACAGGGTTTTCTGCTAGGCACAACTCTATTTACTATCAATTTACATTATACATGCTTCCCTTAGGCAGTATTATTAGAAGGCATTGCATACATTTCCACTGCTATGCAGATGATACCCAGCTTTATCTATCCATGAAGCCAGATGACACACACCAATTAGTTAAACTGCAGGAATGTCTTAAAGACATAGAACTGGATGACCTCAAATTTCCTGCTTCTAAATTCAGATTAAACTGAGGGTATTGTACTCGGCCCTGAAAATCTTATAAACATGGTGTCTAACCAGATACTTACTCTGGATGGCATTACCTTGGCCTCCAGTAACACTGTGTGAAATCTTGGAGTAATTTTTGACCAGGCTATGTCCTTCAATGTGCACATTAAACAAATATGTAGGACTGTTTTCCTGTATTTGCACACTCTCTCTAAAATTAGAATCATCCTGTCTTAGGGTGATGCTGAAAAGCTAGTTCATGCACGTATGACTTTTAGGCTGGACTATTGTAATATATTATTATCAGGATGTCCTAAAAGCTCCCTGAAAAGCCTTCAGTTGATCCAAAATGCTGCAGCTAGAGTACTGACAGGGACTAGAAAGAAAGAGCATATTTCTCCCATATCAACTTCTCTTCATTGGCTCCCTGTAAACCCAGAATCAAATTTGTAAATCCTTCCCCTCACATACAAGGTCTTGAATAATCAGGCCCCATATTATATTAAAGACCTCATTGCACCATATCACCCCAATAGAGCACTTCGCTCTCAGAGTGCTGGCTTACTTGTGGTTCCTAGGGTATTTAAAAGTAGAATGGGAGGCAGAGCCTTCAGCTTTCAGGCGCCTCTTCTGTGGAACGAGCTCCCAGTTTGGATTCAGGAGACCCTCTCTGTTTTTCAGATTAGGCTTAAAACCTTCCTTTTTGATCAAGCTTATAGTTAGGGCTGGATCAGGTGACCCTGAACCCTCTGTTAGTTACGCTGCAATAGGCCTAGGCTGCTTGGGGCTTCCCATGAAGAGTGTTTCTTCTGCACCCACTTCTTTTCGCTCTGTGTTTATACACCACTCTAACTTTAATCATTAGTTATTCTCTGGTTTTCCTCCACAGTGTGTCTTTTGTCCTGTGTCCCTCTCCTTACTCTCACCGGGTCGCAGCAGATGGGTGCCCCTCCCTGATCTTGGTTCTGCTGGAAGTTTCTTCCTGGAGCTCATCCCAGCTGCCATAGAGCGAGAGGCAGGGTACTATATAAATTAAAATTGAACTGAGTTGAAAGATTAGTTGTAATATGTGGCTACTTTATTGTATCAATAATTTGAATTATTCCACTTTTAGGGCAGCCCTAGTGTGCAGAACCTTGTCATGTCTCAGTCTCCAGAGAATGATGTCCTTGATGCCTACCATATGCTAGCACAGCCTTGAAGCTGTGTTTACAGAGCACAGAGGAAATAAAAGACTTTCCTTTGCTAACGTTTCCTACTGTTGACAGTGGGCCACCTTGATTCAACATCAAAGCAGGCCTGTCAAGACACTTTGCAAAGTGCTCTTCCAGGCCTGAGTCAGCATATGTTCTGTTAGAAGTGCTCACTCTTGTGCTTCTGCATACCATGTAAAACACATTTGTATTATGATGTGGATATAATACAAATGTGCTTTTACACCTACAAAAGCATCCTGGAATGGCACCAAAATATATCCATACACACAACTGTACATTGCACATGCATGAGAACACACTTTGACATATAAACATGCAAAAACCTCAGCTGGCACAATTTTGAATGCTGCTAGGCTTTTAAATAAAGTACAAAGGTTCAGAGGTGACACTGCTAAATGGAAAGGAAGAGAAATTCACTTTATTTGTTGTGCAAGACAAATATAATGCTGCAGAGAATTAAAGCAGTGTGACCCAGTTCCAAGGATGACTTAGAGTTAGGTTACAGTATTTTTAATACACTTGAAGCGTAGAAGAAGCAAGATAAAGCCTAACCTCAAAAGGTCAAGTGTTTTATTTATTTTAAAAAAGTGCACAGGAGTGCAAGAGTTTATGTGCATTCAAAGGGCTGAAATTATAGCTGCGTGCACCCACTTCTTAATATAATCTTTGGGCACATGGATCAAGCACAGTACGAATAATGTGGGCAGGAACATACATACCATAATCAAGACCACACAATTAAATGTGAGGTAAATGCTGTTCTAAAAAAAACATTTGTTAAATTGTGACTAGTAGCATTAAAACAAATTGCCATTAGCCATGTCATCGCAGCAGCTTTTAAGATTTTTGCACATTTTGAACATTTTTCGCCCCTTAAATGGCCACTATCAGCTGTCATCAGACCCATGCCTCCTCTACCTTCTTAGCTGTTAGTTTTAATTGTCGTGTGAAGAGGTGCATGTAAATTTTCAAGTTTAAAATTTTGCAGAAAGATAGCAAATATAAATTTGTTACATGTACTTTGTTTTAAATGGGTATATTTTAACCCAAGCCATGATCTTTCACTAACACTACCACAAATCAGCTTAAAAAAACCAAAACCCCCCGAAATAAACAAAAATAAATAACAAAAGGTGAGTCTCCAAATTGTGTGCCTCAGTTAAAAATCTAGTGGATTAAGTTCCAAACGTGAAGCACGTTGCCCATCACTACCTGACCAGCAGAGCAAAAAGACCATCCTTGAAATTGAGTTGATAACAACCTCCTAGGTCATCTACTGGCAATACAGTGACTGGCAAACTGATAACGACCATTTAATGGGCTGAGTGAAAATGGAGCTGTGCTGGTGGAATAATACCACACTCCTGCTGCACTAAATATTCCACACTGCAGGCTGGAATATTTACGATAAAACAAACATTATAGTTTGGGATGAAAAAGAAATGAATGGCATGACAGAGATCATTATAAAATCTGGATTTAATTCACCACCTTGCCATCTGTGTCACCAAAAGTTTTGGTCACATGGATCAAGGTTTCCACATTCTTTTGGTAAATTTATTGTTTTAAAATCCAGCTTTTCAGTGGGAAGTGTCATACATGTTGGGAAGTGTGTGTGTATTCAACGGATATAAATGAGGCCCCACGAGACCTCAAATGGGTGGTGTGTTTCCATTTTAGAAGGAGCAGAGGAGGCAGCGAAGGGTGTCAAGAATAGATGAAGGACGATTCTGGTGATTTTTCATGCTTCAGCGGCTTTTGTCCTTCTCTCTATTGGGCTTTAGTGCAGTTAAAAAGCCTTTTGCACTTGAGATGAATATGAAATTCAGTGTGTCGGTGTCAGAGAGAGAAAAAAAGCAGCAGAACTATTTCCATATCTCCCAGCAGTACAAATCAGTGTGTTTCCAACTGTCCATTTACACCAAAAACACAAAACACATTATTATACAATCTTGGACACTCTGAAGTGGCACTTAACGCATCCCATCCCATCACCACGGTAACATAATCACACAAAGCCTCACTTGCACCCCCCCCCCCCTGTAAGTCAGCAGCGACCAGGTGATTGGATTTCCATCTCTATCAGTCTGACTGTCTAGCTGATTGGCTCTAAATGGACAATCAGTCTCAGGAACATCTGTGTTTACCTCTCTCTTACAGAAAGCAGACGGACCAGCCTCTCTGCAAGTAATGAGAGGTCTCTTCACAGGGGCTGGCTGTAAAAATCACAGTGGAGCCCACAGCTTTCAGTCAGATGAAGCTGCAGGGTGACACATGCTGTGTTTGTGGGATGATATGTTTGAAACTATGCTCACAGGGGTTTCAGTGAGGTTTTTACGGTTACATATAGCACAAAACGATGTAGCAACTCCATCACTTGGTGTGATAGTAGCATTAAACTAGATGTAGGTTCTGCTTACCTTGTTCTGTTTTTCTCATTACTGAAAGCTTATTAGTGTGACAGCAACACTTTTTTGGTCACCAGGAAGGAAGTCTGGCAAAATAAATGTTCAGCAAGTGCTGATGCAATGTTTACTGGCCCAGTAATCTCAGTCAGGGATAAGGCAATCTGACATCACCTACTGTAAGTCTAGGCCAGTGGTTCCCAAAGTGTGGGTCTTGAAGGTACTGCAGGGGGGCCGCAGTAATAACAGAAATTCTGTTTTTTTTTTTTTTTTTTTAAACCTTTATTTTACCAGGTAAAATGTTTGAGAAACAGTTCTCATTTACAAACATGAAATTATACACAAGTATGCATAGTTACATATTTACATAAATTTATTTATATAAAAGTGAATTAAAATGGTAATAGGAGGTGTTTAGTTTGTGACATTTCTCGGACCTAAATTTACTGCTCTTGTACTGAAGTTTTTGTCCCAGTGGCAAGTGGGTCACATATTGGCATTAGCACTTTACATATGACTGGGTAGTATTAGCAATTTATAGTCAACAGGGTAAAGGGGGGCCCCTATGGGATTTTCTGGTTTTCAAGGGGGCCGCAGCACTCCTGACTTTGGGAACTACTCGTCTAGGCTGCCATCTGTCAAGTTGCTTATCTCATGGAAAACCTGGACTGTGTGTAAAATTAAAACTCACCAAAAAAAAGTCTCATTTGGCCACATTCAGAAAACTTCTCATCTCATCATTTTGCTACAAACACATATTAAAACCATAAATCTCTTCACTGGATACAACTCAATCATCCAACTCAGCGGATACTTATCAGACTGAAAGAAAATCTTATTTTCTAGTAATATTTTAAACTGATTAGATGTATGCCAAACTAATTATAAACAGCAGCTCTATACACAGTGCAACAGTTCCAGCTCCACAGATGTACACCATGTATAGCCAGGAATTTAAGAGGCCAAATTACAAAGTTGGAGCAGTTTAATTTTTTTTGTCCATCTTTTAATATACTGTTTATATTTTTTTTACATTTTAGAAGCACACCATATAAAAATTAAACTAAATATTACTACATTATAGACAAAATTCAAAGTTACAAACATGAGAAGAAGAATTTCCATTTACCACACAAGATTCACCTGCAGGGTTTCTTGCAATTATTATTATGTTATTCTTTAGTATTTGCCCTGCTGTGACAGTTATTTCACCTTTGGCCACCATAGTCTCCAATGTGGGCAAAAAAGATAAAAAGAAAAATATGGAGCAGCACTGAAGAGCTTCTGTCTGATTGAAGGACAATCTGACAATTGTAGGGAATCAGAAGAGCACTGGCAGCCTTGAAGATAGCACACAAGCGCCATTACCAACAGTTGAGGGCTCTTAGGAGGACAAATCTTTTCCTAATGGAGCAGTGAGAAAGGCAGTCTGTGCCCTTGCTGTTTTTTGGGTTTTTTTGGGTTTTTTTTGCTTCCTTTAGAGTGACTACAAATTATGCCAACTGAGATAGAGAAGAGAGGTGTAGAGTATAACTACACAGGCTACAGCACATTATTTAAGCCCTTCATGAATCATTTATCTGGAGAATCTGCTTTATAGCTATATCCAAGCTGTCAGTTTTATTTGTATGAATGAATTTTGTCATATTAAAAAGACATGCATTTGTTTGCTTAACTCTAATAATACGAACAATATTCCCGTTTGGTAAGAGAGCGTCTCACTGGACCACTATTGTACATGGAAACAATACCACCATCTGGCCTTATAAAGTGCAATCCTTGCTGTTGCACAGCAACTTTTGGCTGTGTTATAGTTTAACAGCGTTTACTTGGATATATACAGGGGTTGAACAATGAAACTGAAACACCTGGTTTTAGACCACAATAATTTATTAGTATGGTGTAGGGCCTTCTTTTGCGGCCAATACAACGTCAATTCGTCTTGGGAATGACCTATACAAGTCCTGCACAGTGGTCAGAGGGATTTTAAGCCATTCTTCTTGCAGGATAGTGGCCAGGTCACGATGTGATGCTGGTGGAGGAAAACGTTTCCTTACTCGCTCCTCCAAAACACCCCA
This sequence comes from Archocentrus centrarchus, assembly GCF_007364275.1. Taxonomy (NCBI): domain Eukaryota; kingdom Metazoa; phylum Chordata; class Actinopteri; order Cichliformes; family Cichlidae; genus Archocentrus; species Archocentrus centrarchus. Next base: position 25,810,223 of record NC_044346.1, on the reverse strand, counting down.
AAGTGGCTCAATAATATTTAGATCTGGTGACTGTGCAGGCCATGGGAGATGTTCACTTTCATATTCATCAAACCAATCTTTCACCAGTCTTGCTGTGTGTATTGGTGCATTGTCATCCTGATACACGGCACCGCCTTCAGGATACAATGTTTGAACCATTGGATGCACATGGTCCTCCAGAATGCTTCGGTAGTCCTTGGCAGTGACGCGCCCATCTTGCACAAGTATTGGGCCAAGGGAATGCCATGATATGGCAGCCCAAACCATCACTGATCCACCCCCATGCTTCACTCTGGGCATGCAACAGTCTGGGTGGTACGCTTCTTTGGGGCTTCTCCACACTGTAACTCTCCCGGATGTGGGGAAAACAGTAAAGGTGGACTCATCAGAGAACAATACATGTTTCACATTGTCCACAGCCCAAGATTTGCGCTCCTTGCACCATTGAAACCGACGTTTGGCATTGGCACGAGTGACCAAAGATTTGGCTATAGCAGCCCGGCCGTGTGTATTGACCCTGTGGAGCTCCCGACTGACAGTTTTGGTGGAAACAGGAGAGTTGAGGTGCACATTTATTTTCTGCCGTGATTTGGGCAGCCGTAGTTTTATGTTTTTTGGATACAATCTGGGTTAGCACCCGAACATCCCTTTCAGACAGCTTCCTCTTGCGTCCACAGTTAATCCTGTTGGATGTGGTTCGTCCTTCTTGGTGGTATGCTGACATTACCCTGGATACCGTGGCTCTTGATACATCACAAAGACTTGATGTCTTGGTCACAGATGTGCCAGCAAGACGTGCACCAACAATTTGTCCTCTTTGAACTCTGGTATGTCACCCATAATGTTGTGTGCATTGCAATATTTTGAGCAAAACTGTGCTCTTACCCTGCTAATTGGACCTTCACACTCTGCTCTTACTGGTGCAATGTGCAATTAATGAAGATTGGCCACCAGGCTGGTCCAATTTAGCCATGAAACCTCCCACACTAAAATGACAGGTGTTTCAGTTTCATTGTCCAACCCCTGTACATGGGCCACTTTATTAGATACACTTTGCTAATATTGGATTGAACCCATTTCGCCTTCAGAACTGCCTTAATTCTTCAAGGCAAAGATAGCATCACAGTTGCTGCAGATTTGTCAGCTGCACATCCATGATGCAAATCTCATGTTCCACCACATGCCAAAGATGCTCTATTGGATTGATATCTGGTGATTGTGGAGGCTATTTGAGTATAATGAATTCATTGTCATATTCAAGAAACCAGTTTGAGAGGCTCTGAGCTCTGTGATGTGTGACATTATCCTGCTGGAAGCAGCCATCAGAAGATGGGTACACTGTGGTCATATAGGGATGGACACAGCAGCTCAGGTAGGCTGTGGTTGCTGTGACTGGCATGGCTAGAGAAAACAGGTGGACTCGAAAGCAGAACCAACAGACAACTGGGACAAATGTTTCTTTTCAAGGTTTTATTTACACTACAGGGGTGCTAGCAGCAGAGGCACTGGGAGAACTCTGAAGGTTTATTTACACCACAGGAGTGATAGCAGTGGGGCTCTGGGAGGACTTTGGAGGCAGCACGGAACATGGAGGTGAGAGGTCTGGGAGAGAGAGGAAACATATTAGTCCAGGAATTCTACTCCACTGAGAATTTCCATGAAGAGAGAGAAATGAATTAACTGAGCTTACTTGGAAGAGCTGTAAGCTATCTGAAAGGGGGAACAAACAAAACAAAACAAAAAAAAAAAAAAAAAAAAAAAACCCAAAACAACCACTGGCTTCAGTTTGCAGGCAGGTAGAAACAACAGAGGGTGGGCAGGCAGGCAGGCAAGAAGGTGGGGTGAATATCTGGTTCAGCTCTAATGCTAGCAGGCCAGCTTCACAGGAACAGGTGTGTATGGGAACTCTTACATCCAGCAGGAGAGTCCTGGGAGTAAAGGAGAGGAGGAAAAAAACACAAGTACACAGGAGGGAGAGTCACAGAAGAGTAACTAAGCTAGCCCAGTTACCGCACAAATGATGCAGATAACCTAACAGACAGACTGGGTGCTGGAGCTGATTCTTTTAAACTGTGGCTGATGAGGTTGACGAGGAACAGGTGGTCTGGCTGAGGAGCAGAAAACGCTGGTCTCCACCTCCAAAGTGGTGGAGAATACTTGCCCACCCCATCCTGGACTTGAAGTAAATACAAAAACCAGTTATGACAGTGGTGCTAGCTTGATACCAAGAAAAGATCCTCTACACAAGGGGTCTCAAACTCCCAGCCTACGGGCCACTTCCAGCCCGTGCCCCCCCTGCTTCCAGCCCGCAAATTGATGTTGAAAGTATAATACAATTTTGCCCTTTAAGTTACTGTTTAAAATTTCACTTTCCCCTCCAATTAAGACAACCATTTCTTGTGTAATTTAAATCACTGGTCCCCAGGTCATTTGGTACCAGACTGCACTGAAAGAATAAATTACTTACATTATTTCCGTTTTATTTATTATGAGCCTGAATGACATTTATTTTGAAAAATGGGCAGATTCTCTCCGTTACATCTGTCTGTTACCCGTGTCATGAAGCTTGTCTTGGTGATACGTTACCATTAAAATTAAGCTTCACTGGTACCCGAGCCTGTCGAAAGGCCTTTACACACCGGACGCCTAAATTTGGTGCGAATGTTGCGTGTGTTAAAAATATTTTTTGGACTCGCCTGTTAATGCAGCCGTTCACACCGACCGTGTCATTTCACAGGACGAATTTGCGGCATTTATTTTTCGGATCAAGTTCATTTTTCTGAACAGATATGACCAATCAGAGCACTGCATTTAGCACCATGTGAGCTCATAGCTCAAAATGCACACAGATACACTGAATATACAGTGATGTGGGAACAGTAAAATAATACTATTTACCTTGGACACACAGCTACAGGCTGCTCCGGGTCAGTCGGCTCTCTGAAAAGA